>NC_081545.1:13661004-13740256 GCF_901000735.1 Corylus avellana | reverse complement strand
TTGGCAAAATTTTTGGTACTGGCCCATTTTGGTGCAGTCTGCAAAGGTGTGCTCGAGCGCAGACTAGGCGGCATCGAGTGCAGGCGCGCTGATCCGTCAATGGTGCTGCCCACTGCGTACGTGTGCCCGAGCTTGCGCAACAATGGGTCGCGCGCAGATGTACGGGTTTCGCTACCGGTGCTGGCTCTGCACAAGTGCGCTCGAGCGTAAGTGATTTGCGCTCTAGCGTACGTCTACTGTGCGCTTAAGTGTAGGGACGAAATAGGCGAGCACAAGTGCGGCTCGCCTTGCTGCCTTGTGCTCGAGTGCGCTCGAGCGTGCTAAGGTGCGCTCGAGCGTACTTCGTTTGGTTCCTTCGGCAGGGACTGCAATAGAAACAAAAAACACCACAAAACACTCTTTTTTTTATTAGTAATTGCAAAAACAAATTAAATTAAATTAAAATTGCACAAAAGAAAAATAAAACAAAAGTGCTAATTATAACTAGTAGAAAAATAAAATCAATTTAAACAAAAATCAATTTTCACAAATACAAACAACTCCCCCGCAACAGGGTCAAAAACTTGTTATGAGTTTTAATATTACTCCCAAGTGCATGAGTCGTTTGCAATATAGCTTTTGCAAGTGCGAGGTCGAATCCACTGGGAATTGTATTCATGTAAATAAACTTTTATCTAAACTAATCATATTTTAACCTAGTTCCAAATTTGTGTGATTTTTGTAAATTGAAAATAAACAAATTGAAATTAAACAATGGATAAAAGACAAAGGTATTGGAATCAGCCCTCACAAACTCATAGCAACAACTTTCACGTTCATCAATATTTTTCGACGTTTCAAATGACACATTTTATGTATGTTCTATTTTTGCAAAACAAATGTATCAAAACATCCAAAGTATCCTTTCTTTGTACAAATCACAAAGGATATCCGATTTAGTTCAAAACATCTGATGTATCCATGCTTTGCACAATTCACAAGGGATATCCAAAGTAAACCAAAAGATCCAATGTATCTGTTGAACAAAAGACAATAGATACCCAATATATAACAAACAAAACAAGCAATCAATTAAAAGTGATTAACAATTAATTGAAATTGAAATAGAACAATGAGAAATACGATTCTTATCAATGGAAAATATCAATGTACTTGAAAATTAACTTTTGCTACTCATCTATGAGGCTTCATCCTCAACCTTAGTTGAAGGATTTAGCCTCTCATGACTACAAACATCATATAATTGATAAATGAATTCATGAAAACTATAAGGTTACAAAGGAAAACGAATTCAGGGCTACAAATGCGAAGGAAACGTCAAAATTACACTAAACGGCGCCCCTTGGGCGGCTTCCCCCGTTTCTCTAGAAAACTATGATATTTATAAGCTAATTTTAGGGTTTCAGCGCTTCCAGGTTAGACGAGTGCGCTCAATCGCACTCGTGTAAATATCAGTTCTGCTTGCGGCGTAGCACGCATGCGCTTGTGTTGCCTTGTGGGTGTAGGTGCGCTTGAGCGCAAACCATCTGCGATGGAGCGCACATGCGCTCGAGCATTGGGTTGTGCGCTCTATCCTAATCCTCCATATTGCTCTTTTTCCAACTTTCTTCTAGACTTTGCAACTTTCACCTTAAAGCTGTAGTTTTCTCTTAACAACCTGCAAAACGCTAAGACACCAAAACTAACAAAAAATTAAAAAGTAACAGAACTAAAGGCTTAAAAAACATAAATTAAAGGGCCCAAATATGCAATATTTGGCACTCAACAATGAGAAAGAAAATAGGGGGTTGATTTCACCACTAACCGTATAACAATGGTCAATCATAAATCAATAAGGAAAATCCATACTATGCATGATATAGGGCTCGTCTCACTCGAGTACTCAAGAAAATACCATAATTAAGAAATATGTATAATCCATCTTTGGTTGGCACAAACCGTCTGCCTAACCTCTAGATGGGGTACGGTCCGTCTTTCCTAGGTATGGACTATCAAATATTTTAATAAGTTACACACAATCAATGCATAAGCATAACTGATCTTAGGTTAGTACTAATAGTCTACCTAAATTACACTAAACTAGGGTGTAGACAAATTCGCCTTTCCTAGGCATAGTTTATCAAATCCTATTGATCATATGTCAATTAAAACCGTTGTGTAACAATCATTCATATAATCACATAAAATATGAATGATTGAGTTCAATCAATATAAAAAGTTTTCTAATATAAGAGAAGAATTTCATTATGATTGAATATAAGCATTAAAATCAATTCTCACAGTTATACAACCATCATTCATATAGAAAATTTCAAATTAAAATACAATTAAACCATTTTTCCTTGGAAAGGGCTACATCAACACCCTATTACGAGTTTAGCCGCTCATGATGGTGCTGGGATGGCCTCCTGCCATGTTCATATGCTCTTCAAGCCTCCAAGAAGATATTTTCTGTCTAAAATTAAGCACACCTTCTTTCGAAGCTTAGGGGTCTATTTATGGGGAGCAAACAAGTCCTAGAAGCCCTAGGAATCCCAAAAAAATTGTACTTCAATCTCCTAGTCAAATTAGGAAGCCATCCAAATACAAATCAGAATAGGATTCATCCAAATTTGCGTTCTTGTATTGCGGGACGATTTTGGCATAGAAAACGTCAGAATTTGGAAAATAATATATTGACAATGATTTGTAGCATTTTGAGTTAGATTTCTAATGCCGCTAGTTTCACCTTAATCTGATATTTGAGCCGAAAGTTATAGTCGAAATACTAAGACATGTGCAGAATCTGAAATTTAATCCAATCCGATTTTAACTCCAATTAAAGAAATTCCAATTTAATCCTTTCCTTGATTTGATTAAACTTAACCACTTTATATAGGTCCTCTATTATGATTGGTTAAGCTTAACCGCATCTTCTAGGTCTTCTCAAAGTTTGCTTTAAGCCCAAAATCAATGGAATTTATTACATCTTTATTTTAAACCTAAAAACATTAAAACAACACAAAATCAAACAAATAACAATGCTAAGTAATTAACATATGCGAGTTAAAGGGCTTGAATGTGCAACATTCGACGCTTATCAGTAACGAGGTGGAAACCTTTCGACAAAATTTTTAAAAGTAAAACCACTGGAGGGTAACCAAACCTAGGAAATCACTATAAGAATATCCAGATTATAGACACAAGGAAAGTTACAACCCTTTGCATATCCTAGGCTCTGTAACATCAACAAGCTTCCCGCTTGTATCCTAACTTGACAATCTTCTTGTAGTGCACCTCCTTAATCGGAACTGATGTGGTATTTTTGTGACCAAAAATATCAATTATAAAAATAACCACTCGCAATAGGACGAATCTTTGTAGGATACGGCTATAGAGAGGGTGTCGAACCTCAAGGACTGCAGGGGTTTTATTATCAAAATTCAAAAGATCAAAATTAACTTAATTAAAAAGGAGAATTGATTTGATTTTCTTTAAAAACTAAAGTGCATGAGAATAAAAGAGATTAAAAATAAGAGAGAGAGTGTAGGGTATTGACTTCACCTCTATCCGCACAACAATGGCTAATCATAATTAATCTCATAAATTCATTTTATGCATGTTATAAATAAACAAGAAACTACCTTATTAAAGAATAAGCATAATCTATCTTCGGTTGGCACGGATCGTCCACCTAACCACTAAGATGCGGTACGACCCGTCTTTCCTAGGTATAAATTATCAAATTCTTTAATAGGATACATACAATCAATGAATAAGTGTAACCCATCTTCGGTTGGCACGGACTGTCTACCTAAATTACACTAAACTAGGGTGTAGTACAATCCGTCTTCCCTAGGCATGGCCTATCAAATCCTATTGATCATATGTCAATTAAACCCATTGTATAACCATCATCCTCATAATCATAGAAAACAAGAATGATTTGATTTCAATAAAAGTAAAATACTTTCTAAGACAAGAGAAGAATTTCACAAATATTGATATTGAAATTGAAGAACAATTGCATTTAATATGAAGAATATAAATCAATTGTAGCAATCCTCATAGTTATACAATCAACATGCATAAATTAAAAATCTAGAAATTAAATACAATCAAACCATTATGCTTGGATAGGGTTACATCAACACCCCACGAATGGGTTTAGCCGCTCATGATCTCCTAAGCTTCAAAGACAATTTACTGAATTTTGCTCTAAGAGGCGGTGTGTTTTTTCTCAATGCTTAGTGGCCTATTTATAGGGCTTAGGAGAGTCCTAGAAGCCCTAGGAATCCTATAAATTTCGGAGATTTAAGTCCAAGTCCAATTATGATAAAGAAAACCTAAGTCCAAATCGGAATAGGATTCGCCCAGAATTGCGTTTCTATCTTGCGGGGCAATTTTGGCAATGCGGCGCTCCGAATTAGGAAAATTCTATTTCACAAGGATTTGTAGAAATTTGAGTTAGCTTTCCAGTGCCGCTTGAATCACCTCAATCGGATATTTTAGCTGAAAGTTATGGCCAAAATACCGAGACGTATGCAGAATCCAAAATTGAATCCAATCCGATTTTGACTCCAATTTGAGAAATTCCGAATTAATCCTTTTCTTTATTTGATTTAAACTTAACCATGATTGGTTAAGTTTAACCATATCTTCTAGGTCTTCTCAAAGTGTGCTTTTAAGCCCAAAATCAATGGAATTAATTGCATCTTGATTTATATCCTAAAAACACAAAAACAAAACAAAATCAAACAAATAACAATGCTAAGGAATTAACATATGTAAATTAAGGGGCTTGAATGTGCAACATTCGACGCTTATCAGGAACCTCCGATTGGCTTCTTGATGTTGTTGACAATTTGTGATGAGGGCTTAAACTTTTACTCTAAGAGAGACTAACCTTAACACTCAATATCTTAAACACTCTCTTAGCACATGAGATTCTAATGTAGAAATCCTTAAAATTTCGTATATAACAGCTCCCTATATATAGACTACAAGAAATCCTAATACAAGTTGAAATAGGAAGAAAACCTAGTACAAATCATAATATGATTCATCTAGTTTTGTGTCCTTATATTGGAGGACAAATTTCGCATAATAAACATCCGAATTACTAAAATCTTATTTCACAGATAGTTGTCTTATTTTGAGCTACCTTTCTAATTCCCTTGGTTTTACCTCAATCTAATACTGGAACCAAAAGTTATGATCAAAATATTGAGACGTGTGCAAAACACAAAATTTAGATTTTAACTCCAATTAAAGAAATTCCGATTTGTTTATTTCCTTGATTTGATTAAACTTAACCAGATCATATAAATATTCTATTATGATTTATTAAGCTTAACCACATCTTAATCATATCTTGATCAAATTATCCGCAAAACAACTTGCATCCAGAATTATTTTGTCATTGAATTAGCCAATTAAAAAACCTAACACTCCTTTGTTTTCTCATTTGGGACAGAATCTCTTTAGTTAGAATGTGAAATTTGCGTGTATTTTGGGGACTTAATCTTCAAGCTAGGCTTAAGCATTTGTTGTTGAAAATTGCTTGAGATATCTTACCCTCTAGGGCAAACATTAGTAGGTTTGGCTCAAGATGCAGAGGAGGCTTGGGTTTACCCGTTTTGGAAGGGTCCTTGGGAGATTCTTTGTCATATTGCTTGGCAAGAATCCTTTGGAGAAGTTCTCCTTGGCCCTTAATCATTGATGGTTTCTCTAATAAGCCTATAGTGGAATGGATTTTAGCTATTATTTTTCCTACTAAAACACTTGCTATTTCGTTTTCTGTTGTTAATAAATTTCAGCTGTTTGCAGCCATTACCTTGGATTATATTTGGAGGGCAAGAAATATTTTAGTGCATGATGGTGTTTAGCCCGTGCCTTCTAGTATTACTTTCCAAATTTCCTCTTCCTTGAAGCACCATCTCACGGCTTGGAGAGATTCAGCCTCTCCTTCCTTTTGGTTTCCTCCTTCAATTGGCTGGCTTAAAGGGAACTTTGATGTTTCTATATGTGGCTCTATCTCTATTGCAGCGGGAGTCATTAGTGATGCTTCTGGAAACATTATCATGGCAGTTGTGGAAACTTTTGCTCTAGCTGTGGAAACTTTTGCTGCTCTTCTCACGTCTCGCATGGTTGCCTATCTGACCAGTGATAAATTTTGTATTGAAGGGGATGCTCTTTTGATAGTGTTAGCTATTAATAATCCCTCCCTTTTCTTTTTTTGGTCTTTTGCAAATTGTATTTCTGACACTAGCGTTACTTTATCCTCATTCTTCTAGTTGGAATGCTTCCAAAGTGTCTAGATGTGCCAATTATCATGCACATGGTTTAGCGAAGTGGACCGATTCCCCATTTTTTTTTTTTGAAGCATTTCCATAGGGTTTCCCATTCTCTTTTCCATTCAGATCGGAGGTGGAAAAAACACTCTCCTATAACATTTTCCTTCATTTGATTAGAAAAGGATTTAAAAAAAAAAAAAAAAAAAAATTGCGTGTACTGGGGCTTTGAGTTTTGACTGATTTTTTCTTCACTATTTTTGAATTGCAATTTTTTTTTTTTCATTATTGCATTAGTCTGTCCACGTACCTCACTTTAAGGGAACCCACGTAAATTTTGGTGTTCTTTTGTATGATTGTTTTGTTTTATATATTGTAATTGTGGTCTTTTGGTGAACAAGAAATAATATTATGATTTAGTAAATTTTACAAAATAACTTCCCCTAGAAATATTTAAAAATAGTGAAAAGTGTACTTCTACTATACAATTTACAATGTTCTCTTCAAGCTTTCAATTGTAGCAATGTCATCTCAAACTATCATTGATGAGTTGTAATAAACTCCCTCTATACAAAAGAAAAAAAAAATGACAAAAATACAGTCCGTACAAAAATTAGAAAAAATTCATAAAAGACAAAAACAAAATAAGCAAAATATACTATAGAAATTTCCACATTTAATGACATTTGAATAGTGATGGTTTTTAGAAAATGTCACTAGAATGCAACTTCGTTTGAACAGTTAAAAAGTCGCATTTTAGTAAAAATGTCACTATTCAAATGTAATTAAATGCGAAATTTCTGTAGTAAAATTCAAAAAAATAAAATAAAAAAAAAGGACAAAATTCAGGAAAAATGATTTCTCTCCATTTTTTTTTCCTTTTTTTGTTTTTTTTTTTATCTAGAATATTTTTGTTATTTTCTTTTAGTGAGGGACTACATTGCAATTGTAACGTATATAGTTCGTGCTATGTGTACTCATACCCTAAAAGATTTTAACCCACTGTTGTCCTTAACTGAAAAATACAAATTAAAAGTGCCAGCTGCTTTGAAGGCCTTTAAGAATGCGTCTCATAATTCAGTGGCGTAGTACTTCTTGAAATGTCATAGACGCCACACATAAATTTCTGCTCAATAATGCTCCTGCGTTCATATCCATGATCCGCCACCGTCTACATCCCGTAGCCTCTGCTCCATTGCAGTGGAACTGAAGAGAAAACTTTTTCAAAACTGATTTGTGTCAGCCATTAACAGGCACCATTTTTCATCTCAAGCTATATATATATATATATATATATATATATATAGACGAGTGTGGACTAGTACTGGACAGGGAGGGAGGCGTGGGGATAAAGTTTTTGGCCATTAAATATTTAGGTCATTGTCATACAAGAGCCAAAAAGAAAACAAAAGAAGGAAATTCGGCGTAGCAGAATGTGGTCCATAAAACTGAAATAACTTTCAAAGATCCTTCCAAGATATTGAAGTGCAGATCATGGGGTTATCAGAAAACTTTCAGTGGATCAAAACTAATTAAAATTAATGGTGCAGTAAATGAAGTGGTAAAGAAGTGAGCAGATAGAAAAAAAATAAAAAATAAAAGTGACGATATTTGTGAGGCTGATATGATCTTCATGCTTTGCCTCCCAGATTTGCATATATATGCAGCACGTTATATGTAGCATGAATGGAAAGCTTTTGGTCACCATGAGTAATATATAAGCTATAGTCATAATTCTTCTGCTTTTTCTTTAGAAAAAATAAATTAAAAATCTCATGATTCTTTTTGCTTTCATGATTATTATTAGTACCTTATCCTACCCTTTTGTCTCAATTTCATCATACCTGCACTTTATGAATAAGATTCAAGGTTTATATTCTCAAATTTGCACTTGTGTACGGGGGGTGTCGCTATTTCTCGCAAGTAGAAAGCAAAACCAGATAATAAAATAGAAAAAATAAAAAAATAAAATCATCTCAGTTTCATACCACTAGCTAGGCCAATATGCTTAGAATAGACATGCATTTTTTATTTTTTATTTTTTTCTATAAAAATAAAAAAAAGGAAAAAGAAGAGTAGCACGTGTCCCAACAGAAAGACTCGGGCGGCATACTATCAATTTTTTCATTTAAAGAATCGCAGGGAATTCAATGAAAAAGACAGTGGGCCTTTGCTTATTAGCGTGCAAGGAGGGAGAGAGACCTGTCAAAAGGAATTGTGGGCACTTCAAATATCAAGCCTTAGAAACCCTTTTGCATATCAATTTTCCCAACTTGCTTAGCCAATTGGTAGAGAGTGGCGACCTACCAAAACAACACAAATAAAAAAGAATACTAGGGAGAGTCTAGTGGCACACCTTGCTGCTTCTTTAGAAGCAGATGTTAATTACAAAAAGCCCTTCTTCTCTTTCTATATATATATATATATATGTGTGTGTGTCTTTGTATTGTGTATTATCTTAACTTACTTTTTAACTTTGATATGAAAATGGCCCATCAAAGGAGTAACGGATTGATATTCTTATTATTATTTTTTTTCTTTTTTCTTTTTTCCCACTAAAAGTTTCAGAATTTCTAGGAAGAATAATGATTCTGGGGGTGCAAAGCTGTAGCAGAAGATGGAAAGTGTAATAGAAGAAAGGATGTTTGTCCTTTGTTTTTAAGTGAAATCAATATATGTTACTGGTGGGAACTATAAAAGTACAGAGAGGAGAAAACCCGAAAAAGCTGTTAGATATCATTATCAAACCCTTCAAAAGTAGTGGGTGGAAGAGGTGGCTATTGAGAGTCCTCTCTTTATCAACCATGACTCTAATCATAACTCATCTGCTTATAACAAAACAAGTCATTAAAAAGTTACAAATACACATAAAAATATAACTGTATGTGTAAAAAGAGAGAGAGAGAGAAATTGGGCAAAAAGACTAGGGTTAGAAAGATGAGTAGATGAGTTTGGTTTGTTGTTTACAATTTTTTGTGCTTTTTGATGACCAAAGCCAAAGCTATTAATCCCAGCTCTGACCAAAACCTGCCACCCTTTGCAGAAGCATCAACAGCTCTCATAGGCCAAAGGTACGATTCTCTCTACCATCTACTATTCCACTTCCACCCTCTCTCTCTCTCTCTCTCTCTCTCTCTTCCTGCACCTTCACTCTTCTCATGCCAAGTACAAATTCCACAATATCATTCCGGATTTCAATTATAAAATAAGGTTTTTTTTTTTTTTTTCTCTTCTTTTTTTTCGTCAGATTTGTGTAGTGATTATGAGCAGAAGTTGAAAGTTGTAATCTTTCATTATTTTCTAAACATATTTCTGTGCCCACATAGAGAAACCCACCAATCTAGTCCACTGCATGTCATTTTAGTACTGTCTGTAGAGATGCAGATGGATGGATGAGTTGGTCATAACTTTTATTATTATTTTTTTGTTAAAGTTGAACTAAATTTCTGGCTTCTTTCGTATTTTCAGTGTGGGGTTTTGTATTTATTGGTGTTATTGGGGTGTGGACTCCGGAGATTGCAGCGGCAGGATTTTTGTTTTTTTTGGGATCAGCAGAAGTATCAGGTTTCAGAGCAGATAAAGAAGAACAAGCAAGAGGCAGAAAAAGGAAGCAAATCAAAAAGTTGTTGGAAGAGGAAACTAAGAAGGCTAGGAATCTGGATTATCAGAGGAATCATCAGCATATCGAGCAAATCCTCCAAAACGAATCCATAAATTCCTACCAAACAGAAGCACCCAATAAACAAATTTTTGGCGAAATCATAGAATATGCAGAGCATAGAAAAGCAATGGGCATGAAGAGCGCCGGAGGGGAGATAGTCCAAGTCCAAGGAGGCCACATTGTCCGATCCACCGGCCGGAAAGACAGGCACAGCAAGGTGTACACGGCGAAAGGTCCCCGAGACCGGCGGGTCCGGCTCTCCGCCCACACCGCCATTCAATTCTACGATGTACAAGACCGGTTAGGCTACGACCGGCCTAGCAAAGCCGTGGACTGGCTCATCAAGAAGGCCAAGTCGGCCATTGACAAGCTAGCGGAGCTGCCGCCGTGGCATCCAATGGGTAATTCTAGCGCTGCAGCAGCAGAAGAAGAAGACCCAAATGCAGGGTCGGCAGACATGGCAATAGCAGAGCAGTCAGAGTCTTCCGGCTACAACTTTCAGCTCCACAGGCAATTAGCTGAGAACCCAGATGAGAATTCAAACTTCATTTCACCGGCTTTAGATTCTGAAGCCATCACAGATACCATGAAATGTTTATTCCCGACAACCTCTGCAACCTCCTCTCTCAATTTCCAGAGCTACCCACCTGACATAATTTCCAGAAACTCCAACCACACCCAAGATCTTGGCCTATCTCTCCATTCTTTCCATGACCATTCAGCTCCAAACGACCAGAACCTTTTTGCAGGCTCCGCTCCGGTCGGATTCGATGCCAATTACCAGAGAATGGTTGCTTGGAACAGCGACACAAGCGCAGAAAACAGAGGTGCTTTTGTGTTCAACTCTCCAGCATTGGCACAACAAGCATTGCTAGGCCAAGGCTCAGCATTTTCACAGAGGGGACCCCTTCAGTCCAGTTTTGCACACTCAGTTCGGGCTTGGGATGATCTTTCTATTGCTTCATCGCACTACCAGAAAACACAGCCAATTCATCAATCTTCCATGTTCGGAGGCCGGTTCACCACCGACGGATTGCCGGGGTTTTGCATTCCGGCGACAATTCAGCGTGGGGAGGAGCAAACTTCCAGTAGGCCATCCTCTACCTCTCCCAATTCCCACCAGCATTGATTGAACAAAAGCAGGACTAGTTTCCTCGCCATTAGGTACTCAACTTAAATTCCCGTTTCTTCTTCTTTTTAATGTTACTTCTGTTTGTTCCCATGGAAAATTTATCTAAGAAAAAGTTCTTATTCCCATGTTTTGTTTCCCAAACAAAGAATAGTGCAAATAAATGAGAATAATTTCTGTCATAACTTTTAGATGTATTGTTTTAATTAAACATTATCAGACAGCATTTTCCATTGAAACAAGCAGAGTAGGTTCAAGTTCCTCTCAAATTGAGGTTTTTTTTTTTTTTTTTTAGGATTTTGAAGATTCTACTGTTGGATAATCGAATGGGAGGAAGAGATTGCAGTCAATTCAATGGTCTACCGTGGGAAGAAATTATCTGGTTGGATTCAACAGTTTGTTTTTTCTATGATTAATTTGAGTTATTTTATTTTGGATGCTCTATTGCTTACTACTAAGCATGCTGTTTTAGCTCAACTTTGTTTAATAGGTGCTTAAATTGTTTAAGTAATTTGACTCTCTGAGATTATGGTCCAAGTTCTCTTTGTTTTTGTTAAAACGCATGTGTTCAACCCATTGAAAAAACACATATCTAGGTCCATTGTATATATCGGTGAGCCGGCGATACTTTAAAAACAATATTCAGTAAAAAACTGTTTCTGGTCATGCTCGACTGAGGTTAAAACAAAAACACCATTCTTTTGTTTTGTTTTGCTTTGTTTTTTGTCTCCAAGGTACAACTGTAATGGAACAGTACATGAACCAACGAGTTTCTTTTAACATTATGCTTCTGTTCAAACCATGTTTGTCAATATGCAGCGGGAGTAAGATCCTTTTCCATGTGCAATTTCAAAAACATTTTTCACCCTTTTTGGAAATCTATGTTTTCATACAAGATTTTCACGCCGGCTGATGTAACCTATATTTTAAGTAACTAATATTTCGCCACTTAAAACACATCACATCATGGTGTGAAAATCTAGTCCGAAGAGTGTTGGAATCCATGAGATATCAGACTCCCATATTGAATTCTCTGATATTAGATTCTCATATCTCATGGACCATGAACCAAAATTTCTTCCCATGAACCAATACTGTACTGATATGGTCGCAATGTCCATGAAACCTTATCATGTAGCTTCACTGATTCTGGAAAATTTTTTGTTTTTTTGTTTTTTTGTTTTTTTGTTTTTTTTTTTCTTTTCTGCTGTTTCCATGAATTGAGATTTTGCAGACATCTGATCCTAAAAAGGGTGGAATTAGAAAATATTTAGAGAGGCAAAAATTACTTTTTTTACCGGACTTTTATTGGAAAATCGTCTGCAACTTTTATCCATGAACTTGGTCCTGTGTTGTGTGCCAAACTCTCTGGAAACAGGGCTCTCTTATTGATTTCAGTTTTTTTATCTTCTCTTGCTTAAAATTTTGTTATTTGAAATCAAATCTTGGGGTTCTAAGGCAAACAGACACCCTTATGTTTTCCTATATCTGAGGAAAAAGGTTGTCTTAAGACTCAAATGTACTTCCTATCTGCTTGATTGTCTCAGTATATTGAAAACCAGGCTAAAGTTTGAAGTTAGCCTAGAGTAAGGGGCCAAAGGATTGAATGGAAACTTATTTAGGGTATGGAAGTAACCTCTAAATCGAGGGGCCCTTGTAGGTGATCTGCAAGCTTTAAAGGGTATGGAAAGGGCACTAGCTACCTTAATTAGTTACCTGGAAACTTTATTTCTTATTCTAGGCCTAGTATCTCCACAATCTTGAAGATCAAGTTATGATATAAATTTGTAAGCATTTGATATTTCAAATTCAAATTGAAATTGGGTTTAAGAAATTGACAGATCCTTGATTGCTGTATGTAATGAAAACATAATTTATAGCTGATATTTCATCATTGGCTTTCTGATACCTACGGCTAATAGAGTTCTGTTAGAGTGAAATGTGTCCTTATATGTAATTTCATAAGAATATAGGAAGTGATATC
Organism: Corylus avellana; assembly: GCF_901000735.1. NCBI lineage: Eukaryota > Viridiplantae > Streptophyta > Magnoliopsida > Fagales > Betulaceae > Corylus > Corylus avellana. The sequence goes on along the minus strand of NC_081545.1, from coordinate 13,727,210 downwards.
TAAACTTTCTAGAAGAAGGTTAGGTGTACCCTAGGGAGCTTCCTCTTGTAGCTGTTATATAATATTATTATATTTGGCTTTTCTATTTAATGAACGAAGGAGGAGGAAGAAGCTAGCTTTCTTTCCATTTCAATTTCTTCTGTCTCATTTCATTATTAAAAATACAAGTTCTGACCCCAATGCACATAAAAGCATGTATATATGCAACAATTTTAACAGAAAATTGGCAATAGGAAAATTAATCTAAACCCACAAAGTAATAAACCCAATTCACAATTATTAACACATAAATTTCTTGACGAAAACCTTTGAATATCATATGACTATGAAGTAGGGAAATCCAAAAAATCAATTTATTAAGAAATATTCAAAGTACAAACAAAGTATACTTATAACCATTGTAACAACGGCAAAAATCACCTCTACTTGCCTCCTACCGCAACAACTCCAGCTTTTTACTAGGCAATCTTTCTTCTTGGTCTGTGTTAGAGAGAGAAACACCAAGAGAGCGAAACAAGATTAAGTTAATATACATATTAAGATACAACTTCTAACTTAAAAGCCTAAACTAATGAATTTGGGTCCACTTAAGCATATTAATCATTATTATTATTATTATTATTATTATTATTATTATTATTTTTTATATTTTCTCAATGTAAGACATAAACCTCACAAGTGTATACACAACAAATATCATCTTCCCACAAGAATGCCACCCGTAATCCAAGAAAAATGACACTCTTTTTAGTTTTTACTGGAGTCAAACCAAACGCTAAAAATCATGACACTTGTATTAGTAAGAGCAAAAGCTACCATGGCTTGATACTAATTGTAAGTTACCATGGCTCTGATACCAATTTTTAAGAAAAGAAACATCAAGAGAGTCAAACAAAAGTAAATTAATATAAATATCAAGACACCACTTCTAGCCCAAAAGACCAATGGACTTAGGTCCGCCTAAGTAATAAACAACTTATATATATTTTCTCGATGTAAAATACAAATTTCATAAGTGCACACACAACCGTCTCCTTTCCAAACTTAGACTTCAAAAGATTAATGAAGATGAAGCGAGGTTTAAATGATCACTCCAAGACAATTACACAACCAAAGCTCTCAACAAAAGCTTCTTTTAGCTCACCACATAGAATGAAGCTAAGTTCTCAATATGAAGTGCTTTGATGGCTTAGGCTTCGCACATAATCGTGCAACCACATCCTTATCTCAAGAAAGAGAAAGAAAAAAAAAGCCTAAGTTTGCAGTTTGCACGTTAAAATCCATTGAAAGTAATATAGGTCATCGAGCGGTGTCAAGATGTTTCCGTTCCTTTTTGTCTTGCTTTTGATCTACTCATCTACAACAAGTTTGAAGGATCCCATCTGTTCTTCCGAACCTGCGGCTTGGAAGTATCGGCGTCGTCATCACCACAGCCACATTAGTTGAATGACGCCGCCATTGCCACTGTTCCCTTCACCAAGGATTTGGGATTGAAGATTAAAATGTAAATGGCTCAAGGTAGTTGTGGGGTGTTGGTGTCGGTCAACTATGTTCTGTATGGTGTTGGAGAGAGTTGACGCTGGAGAAGATCGTACGTTGTAGTGATCTGTCGTTTGGGTTGCTATTGTATTGAAGTGTTAATGTCGATAGGGTGTACGGAGCTCTCTGTGTATCCTGGATGTGTGGTAGTAAGCTTTGGTTGTGTGCGGTGCTCGTGTGGTGGCAGGAGATAATTGCTTCTCTATGATTCTGTCGAGCTATAATGTTTTTTGTTTCTCCTGTGTGGCTTGGCTACCTGTCGGGTTGTGCCGTTGTGGTTTTCAGCAGAGTCTGTGGCCGCCGGTGGCGAAGGTTGAAGACGAACTATAGTTGCTCAGTGGTGGGGATATCATGATATTCCTATCAAGGATAAGGATCACACTATCCGAGATATCTTATTCCTACTCTAGCTTCTGGATCAAACTCAAACATTAGCCCAACCCACTTAACCCAAACAAATAAACCCGTTAAAAAAAAAAAAAACACTAGAAAAATGCAGTCTCTAGTGATCTGTTGGTATTCCCTTTTTCTGCCGATCTCTTAGTCTGTTTGGCTAGTTTTGTTCATCTCACCAATCAGAATACCAACTTCGGCGGCGCTGCCTCATTTTGGTCGAATGCTTGGGTGGCTGTCACAAACTCACAGTACTTGCACCCCTTGTTATCTGTTGATATCTTAGTCTATGTGCTTCAAAGTTCTTTTTTTAGTTTGGCATAGTTTCGGTGGGAAGTAACAGTTCCTTGAACTGTTTTCTCTCTTTTGGTTGCTATTTCCTTTGTTTTAGGTCTTGGGTTACATTGGTTGCTATTCCACCCCATGAGATCCATCTTGGTGGGAGAGGCCTCTTTGATCACCTTGGGAAGGAAGCCCAAGCTCGATGATCTCACTCGCTGGGAACAAGAAAGATAATTAAATTGAGAATAATTTTTATAGGATTTTGGCACAAATTAAGACCTTTGTCCCCTCTTAGAGGGTGACACATTACACTATAACAAGAAAAGCAAATGTTAGCAAAATACTAGATCTGATCCTTCTACCACCCCTCGCCTACAAAAAATAAAAATCAAATTTATTTACCTAATCTCTCGCCTCTCTTTGAGAGAAAAAGTGCACAGCTAGCACATAGGCGAAACGCTGCTCAGGTGAAACGCTGCTCGGGTGAAATGCCACCACCCATGACCCAACAATCATCTCATACCCACCATCGCCCCTATTTGTAACATACACCACTATTGCAGCCTGCTATTGGGAATGGAATTGCAAATCAATATTTTGGAAGCTACGGCATAGGCGAAACGCCACCTTGCACCGAATGCCACCACCCACGACCCAACAATCCCCTCATACCCACCATCGCCCCTATTTGTAACATACACCACCACTGCAGCCTGCTGTTTGAAATAGGACTGCAAATCAATATTTTGCACAGTGGAATAAATTGAATTCCTATACCAAGAATCCTTTATGAAGAATATGTGAAGAACGGTTGCTATTTAAAATTAAATTTCAAGAAAGAATAACACTTACTTGGATATCAACGACAATTTCTGGCTTTGGACAAAAATATTTTTACTTCTCCAAGAACATATTCTTTCTTGTTCGAAAACATGAAAAATAATTTCTTCTCTTTTTCAAAAACACAACCAACACGTTTTTTTTTCTTCAAGAACACGGCAAATCTAAGGGATGTAGAGGCCTTTAGATCTTCTCACCAATGATTAATAACAACCAACACAGTGAGGACTCTTACTTAGCTCTTTAAATCTTAAACTTTTGTTTTTATGAGTTAACACAAAGAACTATTAATTCTTAGAGAGTTTTTGAGAATTAACTATCAAGAGAACTTGATAGAATGAGTAAGTGATTTGGGAGCCCAAGATCTTCTCTATTTATAGGCTTAGCAAGGAAGTAGAGATAGAGAAATAAGCAATGTTGGACAAATGAGTAGTTCTAATCCACATAGGACTAGAAGAGGCTAAACCTAGTAACAGTAGGAGTATTAATTCTTAGAGAGTTTCTGATAATTAACTATTAAGAGAATTTGATAGAATGAGTAAGTGATTTGGGAGCTAGTAACAGTAGGGTTTAGAAACCCTAGCCTCCACTTATTTCAACCTCAACACATGGGCCAGAGAGATTTTCTTCATGGTCCATGCATCCCTTTTTTGGGATCTGGGCTTGGCTTTTATCGTAGCCCTTTTCTTCTATTGTCAACGCATAGGGCAAAGGAATTTTTCTGACCTTATGTGTTCCATTATGTTCATACGGCCTCTAGGTTTTATCACAAGCCCAATTGCATTATATATCTCTAGCCCATGTTTTAAATAAATAAAACATTTAACCCAATAAATAAGAAGGCCTTATTATGGTTAATGACATCGGCTTGGTGAGGGATTTAAAGGAAAAAAATATTATTGGTTTAAATATATTTGTAATCATGTCTCCGTGACATTTGTTACGCAACAATTTTTTAATCACAATTAATTCTACTAAATAATTGTGACTGCACTCTAATAAATATTTTTGATTAAAAAATTAATCCCTTTGACTTGCTTAATGTTGACTTAAGTTTCATCCATAAAATATTCTGTAGCAGAATTAAGGTTAAGGATACTGCCACTTAATTCTCTACCTCTTTATCTTTGAGTCACTAATTTTACGTTATTCTCATACATGTGAAAAACGCATTTATATATTTTGGTATGCCAACCAAAATGCTCCTGCCGAAGACTCTAAGAATAATAATCATAAAATCTATCTTAATGGAAAATTTCTTATCTTTTTGTTCACCGACAAAAGATTTTGGATTCCCTTTTGGAAAATGCTTTCCCACAATGTTTCATGCAATTACCCAATGTAATGAGGTTAATTCAATCGATGATAGGTATGATACATCTAAGTAATCTACATAAATGATAAAACATGTGAGTCCACAATTCAATTCCATCATAATTTATAATCAAAGTCTAAGTAGTCTTTGAGGAGTTATTGTCTTTCCTTAATATGCAGTATCTTAATGAAAAGACAACTTCTTAATTCGTTCAGTGCCTTAGGATCTCAACACACTATACATCAATTCCGAAGTTACTGCTTTGCTTGATCAAGGTAGATCACCAAGATTCGATGTGTAATAGTCTTACGCAAAATGAAATGTCTAGTTTCATTTACTCATTGCGAACTTTATACATCTAAGGATACAAGGATTATGGACTAAGACCTTGTGTGATAACTACTTTACTCACACCCATAGCCATATTCAATGTAATCCTAAGACTTTTCACATGCATAATAAATATGATGAACTTGGTAATTGGCATATGAAAAACATTTTATATGCCATATGCTCAAATCATTTAATCAGTGAATATAACATATATTCATTATAAACGTTTGAATGTCAACACAAATATAAAATCATTGGGATTTAGGGCACAATTCCTAACACCTATACCGATCTCATGCTCAGGTTAAACACCATAGACTCCATATACGACCTTGTATACAGCTTCCCTTCACAATCCACAAGCGCCACACCAGATGAGCACTTGATGTACGGCGTATGGGACCTGTTTGCAGCCTCCAAAGCCACGTATTGCAATTCACCGCCAACCCCACAAATGCCATTGCATAATGGCATCTAGCTCTTGCTCAAAAATGACAATTTGTTATGGTGTGGCTCTAGGAGTAAATGTACATCGTCTGAAAACAAGTCATGGGGTCCGAACGAGTGGGAGAGGAAGTTTCACAAGAAGGGCGTAAATTGGTCGGAGCTAGAGTTGGGTTCATCGGTTATGAGGAGGTTGATGTTGGGGACGTCAGGGTCACAGACCTCCTAGAGAAACTAGTTGCAGAGGCCGCAGGGGGTGGAGGAGATGACAAGGTAGTTGAGGTCGGGCTCGGCATTAAGGGAGAGATTGGTGAAGAGGAACTGCTCTTCATGGACAGAATGGTGGAGAGGGAGACTGGGGAAATCAAGGTTGATCACACACGGCACCAACGTGGAAATAGGAGATGGGAGGGTGGGTGATGTAGACCAAAAAGTTAAGGATTCCATAAAGAAGAGCGATGATGTAGGAGGAAACTCTCACCTGGCGAGTTCTACTAAAAATGTCATATCTATAGTTTCTGATGTCGAATTGGAGCAAGCTTGGTGGCGTTGGAAAGCTAATTTAAATATATATAAAATTATGTTTCACGGGGTTCAGCTAATTCCAACATTTACAAGATCAAAGCAAGCCATAAAGAGAAGACTAGAAAGTTGGGCAGAATTGTTTGTGTGATTTTGAGCTGAGGAGCCAACAAAGAGGCTTGATTGCAATCACGTCTGGACAAGATTGTAGACAAGGGATCAGTTGGAGTCACAGAGGCTTGTTTGCAACCTTGTCCGAATGAGTTTGCAGATGCGCCTCACAGTTTTGCTGAATTCAACTTTATTTCATATTATTATTAGGTTTAGGGTTTAGAGGCCTATATATACATGTTTTATAGATCCTAAAACGTAGATTTTGATTATATGTGAGTTTTTATCGATTAGATTACTCAGAGTTGAGTTTCTTCATTATTTTTCTTCACACCCTAGAGAGTATCTAGCATTTAGAAAAGATTTCTTAGATTTTTTGATCGTATCAAGATCTAGAAATATATCAGTTAGTTATTGTTGTTCTTCTTTACAGCCCGCTAAGTTGCGCTACATCAATAGGCAAGGCGATGGGCGAAGGAGACGAGCGTGGGGAGGAGCTGGAAGACTGTGAGGTTGGAGTCTTTGGCCATGGATTTGACTTTTGAGGCTAGGATGACAAATATGGGTTTGTCCACTTTCGTTGGGGTGGGGATTAAGGGAGATGAGAGAGCTCCGCATGGGCATGGGTGGTGGCGTTCCACCTATGCGGCTTTTGGCTTGTGTGGTGGTTGTGCAATTTTTCTCTCAAAGACAGGTTTGCGATTAGATAAATAAATGATACTTCTTTCTCCTTAGACGATCAAATCCAATGTTTTGCTAACATTTATTTTTCTTGTTGTAGGGTGTGATAAGCGCCGAATGTTGCACATTCAAGCCCCTTAATTTACATATGTTAATTTCTTAGCATTGTTATTTGTTTGATTTTGTTTTGTTTTTGTGTTTCAGGTCTTATTTGACAAACCATTGAAAATTGGGCTTAAAATGGCAAAAAGCTGAGTATTCTGGATCTAGGATCGAGCGTAGCTACTCCTGAGCTCGAGCGCACCTGCGCTCGAGCATCTGCGGCCAGGGATCGAGCGCATAACAGCTAGGCTCGAGCGCACTGCGCTCGAGCACACAAAACTTCAGATCGAGCGCACTCGGGCGTGTATTGCATGGCAGCAATCCTTTTCCAGCGTGGATTTGGTTTTTAGTCTCCCAATTGGACTAGGAGACTGACCTCCGGTTTTCTGAGGGTTTCTAGGGTCTTTAGGGTTTTCCTAATCCCTATAAATAGGGCTCTAAACATTGTAAACATACACACCGCTTCCTAGAGCTAGAAATCAAAAATTTGTCTTTGGAGCTTAGAAGATCATGAGCGGCTAAACCCCTTCGTGGGGTGTTAATGTAACCCTATCCAAACACAATGGTTTGATTGTATTTAATTTCTAGATTTTCAATTTATGCATGTTGATTGTATAACTATGAGGATTGCTACAATTGATTTTTGTTCTTCATATTAAATGCAATTGTTCTTAAATTTCAAAATCAATATTTGTGAAATTCTTCTCTTGTCTTAGAAAGTATTTTACTTTTATTGAAATCAAATCATTCTTGTTTTCTATGATTATGAGGATGATGGTTATACAATGGGTTTAATTGACATATGATCAATAGGATTTGATAGGCCATGCTTAGGGAAGACGGATTGTACTACACCCTAGTTTAGTGTAATTTAGGTAGACAGTCTGTGCCAACTGAAGTTGGGTTACACTTATTCATTGATTGTGTGTATCCTGTTAACGAATTTGATAATTTATACCTAGGGAAGACGGGTAGTACCGCATCTTAGTGGTTAGGTGGATGATCCGTGCCAGCCGAAGATAGATTATGCTTATTCTGTAATAAGTTAGTTTCTTGTTTATTTATAACATGCATAGAATGAATTTCTGGGATTAATTATGATTAATGATAAGTGCCAAATATTGCATATTTGGACCCCTTTATTTACATTAGTTAATCCTTTAGTTGTGTCGTTATTTAATATTTTGTGTTAGTTTTGTGTTTTTAGTATTTTGTAGGTCATTGAAGAAAAATTACAGCTTTAAAAGGAAAAAATGCAAAGTTTGGAAGAAAGAATACTTTGAGAAGACCTAGATTGTGTGGTTAAGTATAACCAAATCAAAGAAAAGGTTAAATCAGATTAAAGTTCAGATTGGATAAGATTTCAGATCGGATTCAAATTCAGATTCTGCATACGTCTTAGTATTTTGACCATAACTCTCCGTTCAAATATCGGATTGAAGTGATTCAAATGGCATTGGAAAGCTTAAGGGAGTTAGACATTGCAGAGCCTGTTTAAAAAAAAAAAAAAAAAAAATGCATATCTTGCCTTGGTTGTTTCATTTGTTAGGAATTCTTTCAAATTTTATGGAACTTATCTTGAGTTTAAACTAAAAACTTCATGATTATATGCTAATTACACTTTACACATTTCAGAACATATGAGGTCTCAATTGTCCATTTATAAGTAATTTGATTTTGGATTTCCTTTTGGCTGTTATGATGGTGTTTGTCTTTTTAAGTTTGCTCATGAATAAGAACCAGGGTTTATGTGAAACTTCTTTCTTGTTAACAACATAGTGCACAATGTTTGTGGGTATAATTCCTGTTAAGCCCTCATGAGACTTCACTCATCCACTAGGGATGCCTAGGGGTTTAAAAGGCTTGTTGCATATGCTAAATGCAATCGTCTCTCCCACGAAAGAGGATTTATGTTTCTTGCTTTCATTTTATTTTATTTTTTGTTTTGCTAAGGGACTAGCAAAATGTAAGTTTGGGGGTGTTTGATAAGTGCCAAATATTGCATATTTGGACCCCTTTATTTACATTAGTTAATCCTTTAGTTGTGTCGTTATTTAATATTTTGTGTTAGTTTTGTGTTTTTAGTATTTTGTAGGTCATTGAAGAAAAACTACAGCTTTAAAGGGAAAAATGCGAAGTTTGGAAGAAAGCATACTTTGAGAAGACCTAGATGATGTGGTTAAGTCTAACCAAATCCAAGAAAAGGTTAAATCAGATTAAAGTTCAGATTGGATAAGATTTCGGATCGGATTCAAATTCAGATTCTGCACACGTCTTAGTATTTTGACCATAACTCTCCGGTCAAATATCGGATTGAAGTGATTCAAACGGCATTAGAAAGCTAGCTCAAAATACTACAATTTGTTGTGAAATAGGATTTTCGTAATTCGGATGGTTACTATGTCAAAATCGCCCCGCAATTAAGAGACACAAATTTGGACGAATCCTATTCCGATTTCAGACTTCTATTTTAACTGGGAGACAGACCTCCGAATTATCTAGGTTTACTTGGGCTTCTAGGACTTCCCTAAGCTTATAAATAGACTTCTTTGCATTCAAGAAAATATACACAATCCCAGAGAGCAAAATTCTTTTGTTTAGTTTTTTCTTTAGGTTTAGGTTTAGGTTTAGATTTTATTTTTATGTGGAGCTAAATTCCCAACTAAGGTTGGGGATGAAGCCTCACCGATGAAGAACATCAATACTTTTATGTAAGTTTTATTATTCTGATTTTATTGGGTTTTATATTTCAATTGTTTTACTTCTAATCAATTGTATGGAGTGATTCTTGGATATCTCTTGTGATTCAAGGATACATGTGATGATTTGAGATAATTTCATATGATTGATTGCTTGGCTTTTAACTCATAAAAATTGGATATCCCTTGTGATTTGTTCTACGGATACATCTGGTGTTTCAATTGAATTTGGATTCCTTTTGTGATTTGGTCAATGAATGGATACATGGGATGGTTTTGATTAATTCTTTGAAGCATAGTAAAACATATTATGATTTAATTTGTGAGAACTTCAGATTAATATTGATGAACATAAAGTATGTTGTTATGATTTGGTGAGTGTGAATTCTCCAAACCTTAGTACCTTTATCTTAGATTTACTTATTTTATTTAGTTTATGTTTATCCTTTAATTTTCAAAACTCAAAAATCAAAACCCTTTTGGAACTAGATTAGGATTTAATTAGTTTAGATATAAATTGCTCTTTCAAAAATACAATTCTCTGTGGGATCGACCTCGCACTTGCAATCCATTAAACTACAATTGATTCGTACACTTGCGAGTTAAATAAATTTGCACAACAATTAACCATTGTTGTGCGGATAGAGGTGAAGTCAATACCCTACACTCTCTCTTATTTTAAATCTCTTTTATTTTCATGCACTTTAAGTTTTAAAGAAAATCAAATCAATTCTCTTTTTAATTAAGTTCTTTTTGATCTTTCAAAATTGATAATAAAACCCCTACAGTCCATGAGGTTCGACACCCTCTCTATAGCCATATCCTACTAAGATTCGTCCTATTGCGAGTAAATATTTTTATAATTGATATTTTTTGTCACAAAAATACCACATCAATTTTTGGCACCGTTGCCGGGGACTGCTTAACGGTTTCATTATCTAAATTTAAGGATTGATTTTAGCTTAATAATTTATTTTTCTGTTTTAAGTTGCTAATTTTAATTCTGTTGTGTGTTTGGTTTTTATTTTAGAATTTGCAAACAGGTCTGTAGCTGCCTTCTCTGTGACTGCGATCGAGAGTAGGTCGCGTGCGATCGAGCGCACAGACACATTCCAGCAGGAATCAAGCCAGGAACGCTCGAGCTTTCCCCTCCTATGCTCGCGCCCATCTGTAGTAGTACGCTCGAGCGCACCCTTCCGTGCGATCGAGCGCACTTGCGGCAACCTACATCCAAAATCCTAGGGCATCTAATGGCTGTTTGTGAGCTTTACTTTTCCATTTTAGCTTAGTTTTTTTTTCTATTTTGTTTATGCTCCATCGCCGTTCTTTGTCTTTTCCATTAATTTCTTGTGACCTTGAAATTGAACGCACTCTTAGACAAATTAGATCCCAAAGGACCCCTAATTTGCTAGAAGAGCGTTCCACTGAGACCATGGGAAACGTTAACTGATAAGTGCCAAATATTGCATATTTGGACCCCTTTATTTATATTAGTTAATCCTTTAGCTGTGTCGTTATTTAATATTTTGTGTTAGTTTTGTGTTTTTAGTGTTTTGTAGGTCATTGAAGAAAAACTGCAGCTTTAAAGGGAAAAATGCGAAGTTTGGAAGAAAGCATACTTTGAGAAGACCTAGATTGTGTGGTTAAGTCTAACCAAATCCAAGAAAAGGTTAAATCAGATTCAAGTTCAGATTGAATAAGATTTTGGATCGGATTCAAATTCAGATTCTGCACATATCTTAGTATTTTGACCATAACTCTCCGTTCAAATATCGGATTGAAGTGATTCAAACGGCATTGGAAAGCTAGCTCAAAATACTACAATTTGTTGTGAAATAGGATTTTCGTAATTCGTACAGTTACTATGTCAAAATCGCCCCGCAATTAAAGGACACAAATTTGGACGAATCCTATTCCGATTTCAGACTTCTATTTTGACTGGGAGACAGACCTCCGAATTATCTAAGTTTACTTGGGCTTCTAGGACTTCCCTAAGCTTATAAATAGACTTCTTTGCATTCAAGAAAATAGACACAATCCAGAGAGCAAAATTATTTTGTTTAGTTTTTCTTTAGGTTTAGGTTTAGGTTTAGATTTTATTTTTATGTGGAGCTAAATTCCCAACTAAGGTTGGGGATGAAGCCTCACCGATGAAGAACATCAATACTTTTATGTAAGTTTTTATTATTCTGATTTTATTGGGTTTTATATTTCAATTGTTTTACTTCTAATCAATTGTATGGAGTGATTCTTGGATATCTCTTGTTATTCAAGAATACATGTGATGATTTGAGATAGTTTCATATGATTGATTGCTTGGCTTTTAACTCATAAAAATTGGATATCCCTTGTGATTTGTTCTACGGATACATCTGGTGTTTCAATTGAATTTGGATTCCTTTTGTGATTTGGTCAATGAATGGATACATGAGATGGTTTTGATTAATTCTTTGAAGCATAGTAAAACATATCTATGATTTAATTTGTGAGAACTTCGGATTAATATTGATGAACATAAAGTATGTTGTTATGATTTGGTGAGTGTGAATTCCCAAACCTTAGTACCTTTATCCTTAGATTTACTTATTTTATTTAGTTTATGTTTATCCTTTAATTTTCAAAACTCAAAAATCAAAAACCCTTTTGGAACTAGATTAGGATTTAATTAGTTTAGATATAAATTGCTCTTTCAAAAATACAATTGATTCGTGCACTTGTGAGTTAAATAAATTTGCACAACAAGTTTTTGGCGCCGTTGCCGAGGAATTGTTGAATTTTTGAAACCAATTTATTTCTAAATTAGTTTTATTCTTCTACTAGTTATAATTAGGATTTTATTTTTCTGCAATTTGTTTTGTTTTATTCGTGTTACTAATAAAAAAACAAAAAGATTGTTCTTGTTATTTTTTGTTTTGTTTGGCTTGTTTTACAGTCCTGCCGCAGCACCTTCTGCACATCAGCGCGATCAAGCGCACTCATAGCAAAAGCAGCAGTTTCGTAGATCTTTGCCAAAATTTATTTTTGGTCCTTTTTGTGAGTTTTTAAATTTTAGTTTTCATTTTTTTTTTTGGTTGTGTTAGTTGTTCTTGTAGTTTATTTTATTTAAAAAAAACTAAAATTAAAAAAAAAATATATATATATATTGGTTAATGTTTTATGTGGGATATCTGCATGCTAAAAAGTGAGGGGAAGCATGAATTTTCATTTTAATGATTTTAATCCATCTCCTAGTTGTAGGACACCAGCTCCTACCAACTACCCTCAAAATTTTTACCCAAATAAACCATGTTCATTTTGTTTCAATCCTTATCATGAGGAGAACAATTGTCCAGATCTGAGAACTGAGCTCAACGACTTATGGGACAAATTAGATCAAATCAGAGCAGCTAGATCTAACTTTTCATATGAACAAATGAACACCAGTTTCTCTAGCCCGGGGTTTGATTCAAATTTCAATTGTTATAACCCGGACTGGAACAACCAATATGATTTCTCAGGATCAGCTCAGGCTACAGGAAATTATGCTCACCAATTTGATGAATTGCACCATTCAGAATATCCACAATTCGATCATCAAGCTCAACCTCCTGTTTATCAGTCTACCACTCAAGTGCCTGCACCACAGTCATCACTGGAAGACATGATGAAAGCATTCATGCAATCAATGGATAAGAACATACAAGAGATAAAGCAAGATATGAAGAATACTACCCTGAGCAATTCCCAAGATATACAAGAGCTAAAAGGTTTCACCAATCAAGCCGTACAGGAGATGAGGAATTCCAACATGGCTAACAACAGAGACATACAAGAACTTAAGCAGGCCATGACCAAGATAGAAGGACAGATCAGTCATCTAGTTGCTGACTTCAACAGAATAGAGGAAGAAGAGCTTCAAAGTCAGCTGATGGCTGAAAGGCACTACATGATTGATGAGGATGATTCCAAAAATTCTTGTCATGAGCATGCCCAGGTCACCATCACACTTGAGAGTGAGGAAATTGTGGATAACAAAGAGGAGGAAGAGAAAGAGGAGCAAGTTGAGCACCCTGAGCAAGTTGAGCACCATGAGAACAGTGAGCCACCAACAAATCCTAACCTACCCAGTGACATGGAAGTGAGTACTGAAGCTACCACCTACATCACTGTCCCTCTTGAGGCACATCAGGAGCCATCTTATGTCAAGATATTCAAGGACTTGTGCACACAAGCACACAAATCTAGGAACTACTTTCCTAAGAAGATTTGTCGAAGCAAGCAAGTCTACATAATATGGCGAAACATCCTTCCAGAGGGCTATGAAGTTTTGAAGAAGAAAGGGTGGAAAGGATTGATTGGACATCCGCATGATAGGGGGAAGCGCTGTAAAGTTTCTCCTCCAGTTTATTTTCTGCACTTCACTCCACAAATTCTTTCTTTCCTTTTTCATTATATTGCATTTCTTTTTATTTGTTTTTGTTTCTAACAGCAATTAATCTTTTGATGTTTTGTTTCTGTGAAAAAAAAAATATTGCTGTTAGTTTTTGTTGACAGGTGTTTTGGTGTTTAAGTTTGGGGGACGCCCTAGCCTTGTTCACACTCCGATTTCCTTACTTCCGGTAATGTATTTCTATACTACACATTGAGGGCAATGTGTAATTCAAGTTTGGGGGTATGGAAAAACACTTAGTCTGTTTATTTTTGTTCTTATTTGTTTATTTTTATTTATCATTTTGTGTAAAAAAAAATTGAAAAAAAAAATAAAAATTATGCTATGTTGTTGTCAAGTTTGAGTTAAACTATAACTGTGGTTTGCATTTCATTAGCTTGCTTAAAGGGTTGAACATCATCATTATGTCATTAGAAGTCTGAGTCCTTTGACTTATTTTTGGGTAAAAGAGATTTCACTTGTTTTGAAATAAATTTTTATGAGCACATTAGCATGTTTTCTGTGAGGTATGATGTTTGAGCTTAAGCTTGTTCTCTTTGAGATTTGTTGGATGACCTATTGATGAATAACCATTGGCTTGCAAGATATAAAAATAAATAAATAAATAAGAGAAGGAAAAAGAAAATAAAGATCATGTTGAGTTTTTCACTGAGTAACCGGACCTCTTGCCTCGTTAAGCATTGAGTGTTCGCGTCAAAAGGTGTGAAGTTCAGTGTTGATTTATGATATGGCTAATCTGACTTCGTAGCCTTTTTGACTTAAGTTAATAAGCCCTTAGGGATGTTCTAAATCTAGTGCCCTAAAGTCACCTGGCTTGGGAGTCATTGGCCTAACACTTGTTACATGAGTCAATTAGAAAGCTTAAGGGAGTTAGACATTACAGAGCCTATAAAAAAAAAAAAAAAAATGTATATCTTGCCTTGGTTGTATCATTTGATAGAGATTTTTACAAATTTTATGGAACTTATCTTGAGTTTAAGCAGAAAGCTTCATGATTGTATGCTAATTACACTTTACACTTTTTAGAACATATGAGGTCTCAATTGTCCATTTATGAGTAATTTGATTTTGGATTTTCTTTTGACTGTTATGATGGTGTTTGTCTTTTTAAGTTTGCTCATGAATGAGAACCATGGTTTATGTGAAACTTCTTTCTTGTTAACAACATAGTACTACAATGTTTGTGGGTATCATTTCTGTTAAGCCCTCACGAGGCTTCACTCGTCCACTAGGGATGCCTAGGGGTTTAAAAGGCTTGTTGCATATGCTAAATGCAATCGTCTCTCCCACGAAAGAGGATTTATGTTTTGTTTTGTTTTCATTCTATTTTTCGTTTTGTTTTGCTAAGGGACTAGCAAAAGTTAAGTTTGGGGGTGTTTGATGTGTGCCAAATATTGCATATTTGGACCCCTTAATTTACTTGTGTTAATGCTTTAGCTGTGTTATTATCTGATGTTCTATGTTAGTTTTGTTTTTTTAATATTTTGTAGGTGTTGAAGAAAAACTACTTTTTGGAAGAAAACATACTTTGAGAAGACCTAGATGATATGGTTAAGTTTAACCAAATCCAAGACATGGGTAAATCGGATTAAGGATAAGATTGGATAAAATTTCGAATTGGATTCAAATTCAGATTCTACATGTCTCAGTATTTTGACCATAACTTTTCGTTCATATATCCGATTGAGGTGATTCAAGTGGTGTTGGAAAGCTACCTCAAAATACTACAATTCATTGTGAAATAGGATTTTGCTAATTCGGACGTTTACTATTCCAAAATCGTCCCGTAATTAAATGGTACAAACCTGGACGAATTGTATCCGATTTCAACTTGTAAAACCCTAAGTTTTAGGTCTATAAATAGGGAATTATCAGATTAGTTGAGGGGGCTACGAATTTGAAGATGGCAGAGGAGAAAGAAGAGAGTTTAAGGTTTTCCTAACTTTTGAATCTCTTCTTTGTGATTCTTATTTGTAAGTACTCGATTTTACATTATGAATTCAATCAATTTTGTTTTGTCTTTCAATAACATGAGAGGCTAAACCTTCAACTAAGGTTGAAGATGAAGCCTCACTTATGATTAGCAACTTTGTTTCATGTATGTAATATTTCCCAATTTAATGGTTTAATTGCTCTATTGTTTTACTTCTAATCAATTGGATTGAATAACTCTTAGATATCTTTTATGGTTCAAGGATACACTTGATGATTTAAGATTATTCAATATAATTGATTGCTTGGTTTTCTTTGTTAAAAATTGGATTTCCCCTGTGATTTATTCTCTGGATACAATTGATGTTTTGATAAAGATTGGATATTTTCTTGTGATTTACGGATACAGTTAATGATTTGATCGAATATTGGATTTCTTTTGTGATTTGGGTTATGAATGGATACATGGGATCTTTTGATTAATTCTTTGAAGCATAGTAAAACATATCTATGATTTAATTTGTGAGAACTTCGGATTAATATTGATGAACATAAAGTATGTTGTTATGATTTGGTGAGTGTGAATTCCCAAACCTTAGTACCTTTATCCTTAGATTTACTTATTTTATTTAGTTTATGTTTATCCTTTAATTTTCAAAACTCAAAAATCAAAACCCTTTTGGAACTAGATTAGGATTTAATTAGTTTAGATATAAATTGCTCTTTCAAAAATACAATTCTCTGTGGGATCGACCTCGCACTTGCAATCCATTAAACTACAATTGATTCGTGCACTTGCGAGTTAAATAAATTTGCACAACAAGTTTTTGTTAACAACATAGTGCACAACGGTAACCACGTAGCTTTACAAGATCATTATCTTCCTACCACTTACACTACTCCCACATGTCTCCGGCTGCCAGAAATTACGGCAACCCATTACGAAATTAAGCCCAGCACTATACGAAGTTTACCTTCTTTCCTAGGGCTTAGCATTGAAAATGCTTATGACTTCCTCAGTGATTTTGAAGCAATTTGTGATAAGACTAAAATGAATGGATTCACTGAGGATGCCCTAAGGATGCGTCTTTTTCCTTTCTCCCTCAAGGAAAAAGCCAAACATTGGTTCCAGTCCTTGACATTCAACTCTATCACTTCTTGGGCTCAATTGCAGCAATAATTTCTTAAGAAATATTTTCCAATAGGAATGACCAATGACACTAGGAGAGCTATCACTACCTTCTCCCAATATGAGGGAGAAGATTTCCATGAGACTTGGGATAGGCTGCAGAGCTTGCTTAGATCATGTCCACACCACGCTGTCCCAAAATGGCAGCTAGTACAGTATTTCTATGATGGCCTGACCGAGTCCAATAGAAAAATGGTGGATGCATCATGTAGAGGAACATTCATGTTAAAAAGTGAAGATGAAGCATGGTCTATGTTTGAAAATTTGAGTAACAATTCTCTTCAGCAGGTTTCCACCAGACGAAGGGCACCAGCACCTAAAGCACTCAAGACAGAGAGTTTGTATGAAGCAGACCATTCCCCAAACATGGCCAACCAAGTAGTTGAGGCTATCACCAAGAAGTTAGCCAATGGATGACTACTGGTTTTGCTCCTAATGCTGCTCACACGCACACACTACCTGAATCATGCTCATTCTGTTCTAATCCTATGCATCATGTAAATAACTGTCCTGTTACTGGAAATTATACTGATATTGCTAATGAGCAGGTTAATGCAGCTTTCTCTAGACCGGGTAATGATCCATATTCCAATGCCTACAACCCCGAGTGGAGAAATCATCCAAATTTCTCATGGAAGAATCCAAATTCGGGCAACTCAGCCCCAGGGCCACACAATCAAGCTCAATCCAATAGGCAGCCCTACCAACCTCATTCCACTTACCAGCCTCCACAACAGCAATTCCAGGCTGCACCACCTCCCTCAGATTCTAATTTTGAGGGTCGGATGCTAAAAATGATGAGTGAGCTGGTGGGCGAGATAAAGTAGACTGTCAAATCTCAAGAGAAAATAGTAAACTCACATTCCCAGTCCATTGCCAAGCTAGAAGCTCAAGTAGGACAACTTACCAATGCCCTCAATAGGAGGGATGAAGGAAAGCTTCCAAGTCAAACAGTGACCAACCCTAGGGGACTATACATGGTAGAAGAAAGCACGCCTCATCTAAAGCAAGTTCAAGTTGTCACCACATTGCGAAGCAGAAGACTGGTTGACAATCACGTGGAAGAAAAGAAGGATGAGCAAATTGAGGCCCCACATAATCTGCATCAGGACGAGGGTAAACAAGTATGCATTGAGGCATCTTCATCATCTGCCCCCACTCCTGAGGTACCATATGAGCCTAAGGTTCCATTCCCAGAGCGGCTTAAGGCACCCTCCCACTTCGGGAAATAAGGAGAGAAGATACAAGACATGATGGAAACCTTCAAGCAGGTTCAAATCAACATCCCACTCCTTGAGGCCATCAAGCAAATTCCAGCCTATGCAAAATTTCTCAAGGACTTATGCAATCAAAAGAGGAAGAATCAGAAGCACATTCCCAGGAAGGTCATTCTCACCAAGCAAGTAAGCTCTCTGATTCAGCATAACACTCCTCTAAAGTTCAAAGACCCTGGAGAGCCTACAATTTCGTGCGTCATCGAAAACACTGAGATTGAGAGAGCTCTCCTCGACTTAGGAGCTGGTGTTAATCTGCTTCCATACTCAGTATATCAGAAACTGGGCTTAGGGGAATTGAAACCGACAAGTATTGTCTTACAATTGGCTGACTGCTCGATCAAGAAACCCCATGGGATTGTGGAAGATGTCATTATCAAGGTGGACAAGTTCTACTATCCAGTTGACTTTATAGTTTTGGACACAAAACCGGTCTTAAATCCAGAGAAGCAGATTCCAGTCATCCTTGGGCGTCCTTTCCTCGCCACAGCCAATGCATGCATCAATTGCCGGACCGAAGTAATGAAGATCTCTTTTGGGAATATGAAGATCAGATTGAACATCTTCAATGCCTTCCAGAATGCACCCAATCAGAATGCATGTTTCTTCTTGGATGACATTGGAGAAACTGTTGAAGACCCACCTTCTGATCCTCTATCTGAAGTTCCATCATGGAGCAACCCACCGGAGCCTATGCCTCTCACTTCAAGTATTCCACCACCTGATGACAACCCCACAGGGGACATATTTCATTTAGAGGTTGCTGAAATGGATTTCATTGGAGTGGAAATTTTTTTGGCAAATTCCCTGGCTACCACAGTTTTTGAGAACTCCCATAGAGACAAGAGGTTGATCATAAAACCAGTTCAAGACAAACACCCTAAACATAGCCATGGGGAGCATCAAGACCTATTAGCTGAGAGAAGCAGTTTTGGGATGTTAAGATGAATCCTCTTCCTTGTGGAGTGCTACATGATCATAAAGAAGAAGGGATGGAAGAGCTTGCTTGGACTTCTGAAGGATCGAGGTAAGATCCTTCGGGACTTGGACTTACATTGAGAAATACCTCATAGGATCAAGCGTAGGCCCTGTGCGCTTGACTCCTCATTCCACCAGGGTACATGATCTCCATCCAAGTTTACTTTATCCATTGTTGTTTCCTTCCTTGATTATGTTTTTGCAACAATGAGTGCACTTGATTGGTATTTGGTTGGAGTATCACTTTGTTTTTCAGGACATGTGATTTTGCATTCAAGTTTGGGGGTATGATATGCCCCTATCTGCTCATTCAGGTATTCCTATACTCTTGATCTTATTCTTCAGTTCCATAGATACATTGGGGACAATGTATGATTCAAGTTGGGGGGTATGGAAAAACAAAACACGGTCTATTTTTGTTGTTATGTCATTTTTAAGCATATGGTTGAACTTTGATTCTGGTTTAAATTTCATTGATAGGCTTAAAGTTATGAACACATGATCATATGACTTAGGAATTTTGAGTCTTGTTACTTACTTTCGGCAAATGAGATGCTTCTTGTTTCAATTTAAATCTATCTTGAGCACACTAGCACATATTTGTGAGGTATGAATTTTGAGACCAATTATGTTTGTTTTCAATGTCTTGAGTTCTGTTGGGTGACATATTGGATGAATAACTTTGGTATGCTATACATGTATTACAAAAAAAAAAAAAAAAAAAAAAATCAAGTTTGAATTTTTCCCTGAGTAACCGGACTTCTTGCCTCATTAAGCAGTGAGTGTTTGTGTCAAAAAGTGAAAATTTTGGGTTGATTAATAAAATGGCTAGCTTAGCTTCGTAGCCTTTTTGACTCGAGTTAGTAAATCCTTAGGGGTGTCTTCACACGGAATGCCCTAAAGCTATTTGGTTTGGAAGACATTGACTTAACACTCAATACATGGGTCAACTAGAAAGCTTAAGGGAGATAAGCATTGCAAAGCCTACAAAAAAAAAAAAAAAATGTATGCCTTGGTTGTTTCATTTGATACGAAGTCCAATGAATTCTGAGATGGTGATTCATTCATCTTGGAATTATTTTGAAGCCTCATGACTATGTGTTAGTTCACTTTGCACTAATTGAAATATATGTATCTCAATCTGCCATTTGTAAGTAATTTGACTTGTAACTTCTTTGGAATTTTGAAGATGGAGTTTATAATTTTAAGCTTGCTAATGAATGAGAACCATTATTTTTATGATGTTTTATCCTTTTGAATGACATAATGATGAAAATATTTGTGGGTATCATTCTAGAAAACCCTCACGAAACTTCACTCATCCTCTAAGAAACTCCTAGTGGTTTAAAAGGCTTATTGCATATGCTAAATGCAACCGTACATCCCACGAAAGATGGATTTATCTTTTTATTTTTCACTTTATTTTATGTTTGTATTGCTAAGGGACTAGCAATATGTAAGTTGGGGGGGTGTGATAAGCGCTAAATGTTGCATATTCAAGCCCCTTAATTTACATATGTTAATTCCTTAGCATTGTTATTTGTTTATTTTGTTTTGTTTTTGTGTTTCAGGTCTTATTTGACAAACCATTGAAAATTGGGCTTAAAAGGTCAAAATGCAGAGCATTCTAGATCTAAGATCGAGCGCAGCTACTCTTGAGCTCGAGCGCACCTGCGCTCGAGCGTCTGCGGCCAGGGATCGAGCGCATGCTTGCGCTCGTAACAGCTAGGCTCGAGCACACAAAACTTCGAATCGAGCGCACTCGGGCGTGTATTGCACGGCAGTAATCCTTTTCCAGTGTGGATTTGGTTTTCAGTCTCCCAATTGGACTAGGAGACTAACCTCCGGATTTCTGAGGGTTTCTAGGGTTTTTAGAGTTTTCCTAATCCCTATAAATAGGGCTCTAAACATTGTAAACAGACACACCGCTTCCTAGAGCTAAAAATCATAAATTTGTCTTTGGAGCTTAGAAGATCATGAGTGGCTAAACCCCTTCGTGGGGGTGTTGATGTAATCCTATCCAAGCACAATGGTTTGATTGTATTTAATTTCTAGATTTTCAATTTATGCATGTTGAATGTATAATTATGAGGATTGTTACAATTGATTTCTGTTTTTCATATTAAATGCAATTGTTCTTAAATTCCAAAATCAATATTTATGAAATTCTTCTCTTGTCTTAGAAAGTATTTTACTTTTATTGAAATCAAATCATTCTTGTTTTCTGTGATTATGAGGATGATGGTTATACAATGGGTTTAATTGACACATAATCAATAGGATTTGATAGGCCATGCCTAGGGAAGACGGATTGTACTACACCCTAGTTTAGTATAATTTAGGTAGACAGTTTGTGCCAACCGTAGATGGGTTGCACTTATTTATTGATTGTATGTATCCTGTTAAAGAATTTGATAATTTATACCTAGGAAAGACGGGTCGTACCGTATCTTAGTAGTTAAGTGGACGATCCGTGCTAACTGAAGATAGATTATGCTTATTCTTTAATAAAGTAGTTTCTTGTTTATTTATAACATGCATAGAATGAATTTTTGGGATTAATTATGATTAACCATTGTTGTGCGGATAGAGGTGAAGTCAATACCCTACACTCTCTCTTATTTTAAATCTCTTTTATTTTCATGCACTTTAAGTTTTAAATAAAATCGAATCAATTCACTTTTTAATTAAGTTCATTTTGATCTTTCGAATTTGATAATAAAACCCCTGCAGTCCTTGAGGTTCAACACCCTCTCTATAGCCATATCCTACAAAGATTCATTCTATTGCGAGTGGTAATTTTTATAATTGATATTTTTTGTCACAAAAATACCACATTAGTGACATGTGACTCTCTCATTAGAGGGTACAAAATTCTTGGTTTGTGCCAAGACCTTATAAAAGTTATTCTCAATTAGATTATGTCGGACTTGCAACTTCTCTATTTAGGAGAAATACACCGACCTTTTGCTTCGATATATGGAACACAACAACGAAGAGACAAACACTGTTGTGCCGCATGGGCACTAAAAAAAAATTGACTCTTCTCTTTTGTTAGTTATTTTATTTCGTGTGAAAATGAGATTTAGGAAAATTAGAGCTTTAGACTTTGAGTGATTTCCTCCCTACTACTCGTTGTACTCCATATTTTGATAATAAATTTTCTCTAGATCACCTGCTTGTGTATGTAGGTGTGTTAAGCCGAATTAGTACATCTTTTCTGATTCTTTGGAAATCCTGAATTTATATTTTGTCACAACAAATTAGTATTAGAACTTTGATATTTATTTTGCGGAATGGCTACTGCAAAATTTGAAGTAGAAAAATATGACGGTCATAATAGTTTTAGCCTTTGGCACATCAAGATGCATGCCTTGTTCGACAAGGCCTTGCGAAGATTTTGGATGGTAAGGCGCCATCAACATCATCAAATGAGGAAATTGCAGAACTTGAAGAATTCAATTTTATTGTCTCTTTTAAATAGAATATTGAAAGAAGAAACTACTGTTTTGTGTTGTGGTGTGACTTTTCAACCTTCAATGAAATCACGTTGTCCCACTAGCTCTTCCTTTTCCTACTTGGTTTCAGATTCATTGTTGGTCTTGTATTTGGAAAAGTAGCCGACTTTGAGTTGGTTTTGTCTTTGTCCTTATGGGATTGCAGTAGAAGTTTGAAGACTTACAGTCTTCTTAAGTGCACTGCCTCTACCTAATGTATAAAGCCATATTGTGTGCAAACTAGGGCTCAGTGTGGGCGACAAATTGAGTGAGATCAAAAGTTTATTTAAGGGCAGCAAACGTTGTTTTCTTCTGGGGTTTTTGGACGAGCCAAAAACAAGAAATAAGAAGAAATATGTGATGCAAAGTGAGAGAAAAACTAGAGATCAGCTGACATTTGTCTTTTGTATTCTAATTTGAAAATAATCTCTCTTGAGTGATAATGATATTTGGGTATATTGGGACTTTGAGTTCTAAATGATTTTCTCTCTATTATTTTTGTACTCCATCTTTTGATAGTGAATTTTCTCTGAGTTGTCTCTATTAATGGATGTAGGCTTGTTAAGCCGAACCACTTAAATCTCGGTGTCGTATGTGATTGCCTAATCTTTGTTGTTTCACGTTTTTCTTATTTTTCGCATCTTACGAGTATTGAGAAATATGATGAATTTTCTAACATTTTGGACTTTGGAAGAAGCTAGAAAGTTTATACATGAAGAAGTCTCTAATTAACCATTTGTATTTGAAGCAACAGTTATGTCCTCGAGATGTATATATGAAGGTACGCATTTTTATGATCATCTTGATAAATTTAATAAAATTCTTATGAACTTCAAAAATATTGATATTGAAGTTCATGATGTGCATCGAGCCATGATCCTCAAAAAGTATGGCATTATAAATTTGAATGTCCGAAGCTGAAAATAAAGAGAAATTTTATAAGCCAAGTTCCTCTTCACTAGTTCGTGTTGTCGAGGAAAAATTTTGAGGGTTCGGAACCTATCCTTGTAGTTGTCGTTTTTTTATGGTCATTTTAACAAGAAGTGCCAAGTGGGTCCTTGATATTGCCGGTACTGTCCCCTAAAAATGATTGGTTTACTGCATTTGAGTCCGTCAATGGTAGTTCAATTTTAATGGAAAATAATGTTGCGTGCAAGATTGTTGGTATTGGTGCAGTCAAAATAACGTTGAATGACGAAATTGTTAGGATTTTGACAAATGTTGGACATATACTAAATTCGAAAAAAAAAAAAAAAAAAAAAAAAAATCTTGTCTTTTGGCTTTTTAAACTCTTTTGGATACAAGTACAAATGTAAAATATCGGCTGAAGTAAACAAATTCCAAAAAAAAAAAAAAACCGATCGAGAAGGAGTCGGCTAGGCAAAACCAAGAGCAAATTGAAGAGCAAAATTGGTGGGATCCACTGACTTGATTGGTTTAAGTCACCCAACTCAACAAAAACCTATTCCAAAAGCTGAAACTGCTTTACCAAGAAACTTGGTTGGTGTTAAGAGAAATGTACTACCACCTACAAGATTGAATGCCAAGGTCAAATGGTTATGAATAATAATATGAGCTCTAAAATAATGACAATGTGTTTGGTGGTTGATGCTTTGGGCAACTGTACCATTCGGCCTTGTCTCTACAATGCTGTAAGACTGCAGGCAGATAATTACTTGATGAGAAAAGAATTCGTGGGATCCAAGTGGTCGTTGTCGAGATATGATAAATTCAATTTAAAAGCTATTCAAACGGCTATAAAGATTGCCCAACAAGAGGGTCTTTTTGTGTACTTGGGATTTGGCCAGTTTTGAGATGGTTTAAAACCTTACAATCATCTCTTTTACAATTATTGGAGTCTGGGAAAATAGACATTTGCTTTTTCAAAGAGGAAAACTGTGATCCTAAGGTTGAGCTTGAATTTCTGGCAAACACTGCCAAGAGGCTATGGTGATGTTAGGCCTTTGATGGATACATTGCAAAGCATGGAAAAGAGATTGTCCAAGTTCCAACCATTGGGGATGCAAAGGATATTGTTGATGCTATTTGCAAGTGGATTTCATCTGGATTGGTAAAAATGTTACCTCTTTTTGAATTAATAGGGAAGAATGTAACGGCTCTATTTTGCATGAAAGGGTTAATAGTTTAATAAAGAATAAGTATTAGTAGTAAGATCGGATTAAAGTCCTTGGCTACTTGAAGGGCATTGAAATTTATGTAAACTTTTGCAACCCTAATTGAGATATGGTTGTATAAGGAAATTAGGAATTGTAATAGTCATATATGAGTCTAGGGTTGTCTTTAAAAGAATCTTATTTAGTGTTCTCATCATCTTATGTGGATATTATTTTCTAAAAGCACATAAAGA
Organism: Corylus avellana; assembly: GCF_901000735.1. NCBI lineage: Eukaryota > Viridiplantae > Streptophyta > Magnoliopsida > Fagales > Betulaceae > Corylus > Corylus avellana. The sequence goes on along the minus strand of NC_081545.1, from coordinate 13,702,282 downwards.
AAAAGAAAAAGAAAAAAAAAAGGAAAAAAAAAAAAAAAAAACTTACCCCACTAATCCTACATATTTTTTTTAAAAAAAAAAATATCCACCTGCATAAGATCAAGAGAATACTAGGAAAAATAAGTCAAGTTATTTGACTTATTAATTACTGATGTAGAACAAAAATCACTTTGGTTTGGAAGTGTGATTGAAGAAATTCTTAGTAATACTATTTTTTTTTTTCTTGGATGAATTAGTAATGGATTACTTGCTAATATATTTGTTCGTTTTTCTTAATTATTTGTCGTTAAATAGATATATGGAAGAGAAAGTTTAGAAATGAGGAAAACTTGGTTGATTTTGGACATTTTTTAGTACTAAAAAATGTCCGATAATTAAGAAACTTACGAGTTCAAGAAACTTCCATCAAATAACAAAAACAAAATTTAAAACCAAATCCTGTTAGATTCCAGGCCATGGGCAGGCACTAGGAAAGTTGATCGACTTGATTTACTAAGTATATTAAACCATTAGGAAATTTTTTTTTTTTTTTTAATTTCCCTTTATTCAACAGAACTTCCATTTTATTGAATTAAAACTTTCTTCTTCTTTTTTTCACTATATTTGAAATTCCCTTTTCTTCCTAATTTTTCACTGTAATTGGAATAGAGGAAAAGGAGGAAATCCATTTCATATATAGGTTAGATGTAGCTTATCTCTCTAAAAAAATAAAAAATAAAAAATAAAAAATAAAAATAAAAACTTCAAGAAACTCATCTGAACTTTCACGCGTTATGAAAGTACTCCAAAAGTTCAAAAACTCTCAATTAAGGGTATTGAAATTTCATTTTTTTTTTCAATTACTCAATTCCATTAGAATTTTTCATTAAATCTTGTCAAAATTCTCAAAATACTCCTATTTTTTATTATAAAAAAATAAAATACAAAATTGTAAAGATACAGGTGTAAAAAATTGTAATAAAAAAATACTTGCAATATTTTTACTACATCTTTGCAATTTTTTTTATTTTATATATATAAAAAGGAGTATTTTCAGCATTTTGACAAAAATTAACGAAAAATTATAACAAAATTTAAGTAATTAAAAGAAATTGAAAATTCGATACTCTTAATTGAGAGTTTTTACACTTTAAGAAATTGTATTAAAACAAGTGAAAATTCTGAAATTTCCAAAAAAATATTAAAAAACAAAAAATTTAGAAGGAACTCGACATTCATGATGCAAGAAACGTGGAAGTGTTAATGAGCCAAGCATTTTAATAGCAAATCTTGTAGCATGTGCATTTTAACATGCAACCCACCAGTCATTCATTCTTTTAATTCCCTTTTGGTTACAGAATACAAATTCTTCTCATAATGCTTTCACCAACAAGTATAAATTTCTTTTTCTTCTTCTTTTTTATTTTTTATTTCTTTTTTATTTTTTTATGAACACTAAAAAGTATGATATAATTAACCATATAATGTAAACAGGACTGGTCATGAGCTACAAGATTTTGAAAGTAATTGCTTAAAATGATAGATCGTATTGTGATTGTCATCTCAGCAGGTGCCAGGTCGTATTTTAGAGGACATGCCATCAGGCTGTTTCTAGTCCCTCCTTTTGGATTGTAAGGCCAGGCGTCGGAGGATAATCAAACTCGTTTGTTTGGGTAGGTAGTTTATTTAGATAAATGGGTCTTATATAGAATTTTTTTTCTTTATCTATTTAAATTGCTAACAAATTAGGACAAATTGTTTGAAAAAACTTCACAAAACTCTTCTGAAATATCACTCGTTTTAAAAGTATCCCTTTGAAGTTAAATTCTAAAACTTTCGATTAAGCGTATAGACCTTTGAATTTCTTCCATTACCCAATTTCGATAGAATTTCCTATTAAATCTTGTAAAAATTCTTAAAATAACCTTATTTTTTATTAGAAATAAAATAAAATAAAAATTCTAATGATCCAGGTGTTTATATATATATATATATATATATATATATAAAATAAAATAAAATAAAAAAATAAAAAAAACATCTTTGCAATATTTTTGCAACATCGTTGTAATTTTTTTTTATTAAAAAAAATGGGTATTTTACTATTTTGATCAAATTTAACAGAAAATCCTAACATAAATGGGTAATTGAAATAAATTGAAAGTTCGATGCTATTAATTAAGAGTTTTTTTTAACTTTAGTGATAATATGAAAATTTATAATAATTTTGTAAAATTTTTCCTAATTATTTTAGATTCAAATCCGGTGTTGTACTACTATATTGAAATAAGAATAGCTAAGAAGCAACGTCCACAACAAAAATACAAAACATGCTTTGCGTATACAAACTCTCTTGTTCCTTTTCATTAATTAAGAACGAGAAAATCAAAACGACAATGTCAATGAAACAAAAAATAAATATTATGCACTGTCCCATACACGATCATTCAAATTTAGGCCCTCTAATTAACAAACAATTCATGTACAAACACGTTTATTAATTAATTTAGAATCAATATTTAAATTGATAACTAAACTTAGAGATCATTAATCAGCCTGAATCAACTCATTTATAAAATCAGTGCTTGTCTCCGTTTTGGCCAAGTAAATCACCGCTTGTCTCAACTTGTATCATTCACGTCAATAGATTTATTTATTTATTTTTTTTTTTTCATTCTATAAATTTAATTTAATGATATATTCATCTATTCACTATGGAAATGGTTGAAAAATGAATTTAATTCTATCATTTCTTATTAGAATATATTCTTATAATTATATCAAATCTCACACAATATATTCTAATATTTCTCTTCTCAAATATCTGATAATTAGAGTGCAATATGACAGATTACCAATAGATCACTCGACTTGATAGTCACCATCTCAACCAAGTGGTGAAAGTTTAGCAGATAGAAAAGGGTAGACTTATTAGACGGAAAAAAATTAATTCCTACTTATGAGTCATGACGGAGCTAAGATTTAAGTTCATGGGAAGTAAGATTAAAAAAATAAAATTGAACAAAAATTTTTAAAAAATATTAAAGAAAATAATTAATGAAATATGTAACAATATATATATATTCATCAACAATTAATTTAAAAGAGTAATCTACATATAAAAAGTTAGACAATTTTCTTACTTAATAGTAAATTTAAAAATAAATCTATATAAAATTTGATTAAATAACATACTTGAAAATCTTTAAGAAATAAAGAAACTATTTGTGGGTTCTTGTTACTAGGATTTTACAAAGTTGCAAAGTTAGCCCATACAAACGAGTTTTGCAAACATGTTTTCCACTGCAAAACATCGCAAGGGTCATTCGTTTTTTTCTTTTTTCTTTGGGATAATTATCCTTTTCCCTTAAGAACTACCACTCGATTATTATATACTCCCATCAACTACCAACTTTACATTACAACCTTATCAAACTACCATTTCGTTACCAAAACCTCCCTTCCGTTAATAAAGGTCGTTAAGTCGGACGGTCAACTTATCACATGCCTTGAATGTGTATGCATTTTTTTTTTTTGGTAATTATCTTTTCCTCCCATAAACTACCACTCAATTACCATATATCCCCATCAACTACCAACTTTACGTGTACGTGATGGGTTGACCATCCAACTTAACAACCTTGACTAACAAAATGGGGTTTTGGTAACGAAAGGGTAGTTTGATGGGGCTATAATGTAAAGTTGGTAGTTGATGAGGGTATATGACAATCGAGTGGTAGTTCATTGGGGGAAAGGTTAATTACCCCTTTTTTCTTTCTATTCAGACTGGAGAAGGGTTAAAAGAGAGATTACAAGGAAAAAAAATATTAAACAAACAAACAAAAGGTGGGTGTAACAGCCCGCTACAAGTGGTATGATATTGTCCAATTCGAGCATCAGCCCATACGGTTTTGTTCCTAGGTTTACCCCAAAAGGCCTCATATCATTTGGAGAGAGCATGCTCTACACAAACACATTCATTTTCTCACACCCATATAATGTGGGAGGCCACAATGTAACATCCCCAGCCAATTAGGGTTAGGTTTGTTATTCCTTTTTTTTTTTTGTAAAGATCCATAAGGTTTGTCAAACATATAAGACTAGTATGAAATGAATGCATTAAAGTTTAGACTATAACTTCCTTTAAAAATAAACTGAAATATTCTTGTTTAACAACAATATGTCTCACAACGATAATGGTGATCCTTATTAAAATAAATTCGTCAATCTCTGAAAGAAAAATGTGCCAACGCACTTATTAACTTGACTAATATGAAATCATAAGAAATCCTAAAATGCCTACCCTCATTCCGGCCTCCTAGTAACCTGATCACCACCTGAAACAAGAAATAAAACTGATGAGCCCAAAGGGGGCCCAGTAAGTGAAATCCACAACCATAAGCAATTTTACTCCTTGTCCCGTTTTGAAAATTGGAACTCATAACTACGTATGTTCCCAATATATTTTTAAGGAAATCAAAAGGCACATAAAATATATTATCATCAATAAGATTGTTGATAGTCTTTATCTCGTACTAGGGCCTATGTATACTGTTACCCCCGTATACTAGGGTTGCGCAATTCTTGTGACTTGGGATGAGATACTGTGACCGCAGCTCCGTCCTCTTGGCCAATCGATTAACTCTGGGTGCACTCAGCATGGCAAAAAATATGATGGAACCACCTTCTAGTAGAACCTCTTTCAGCGGTTGCACCTCCATCCTTAGCATCGGTGCCGAGCTTCTCTCTTGTTTCTCTTGGGGCCAAAAATACACTCCTCCTTTCACGTGCCCTTGCTTTATAACATTATTTCCTCATTTCTTATACTCTCTTTGTACTTCTCTAGATACATCGTAGGGCATCACGTAGGAGGATTTATCATCATTTTCTCAAAATTTCTTATAAACATCATTATTTTCATAATGTTTTTTTTTTTTTCTCAAACTTGTCATGCATGCAGCATAGTTTCATATTATAAACAAAATGATCATTTGAAATTTGAAAAAGAATTTCATAAATAGCATGGCATGATAATTTTTCTAGGAAGGATAGTAAATTCACTTACCTCTTGATGACAGCTAAGAAATTCCTCTGACTGCTAACTAATCTTCTGAAGGAAATACATACATGTTACTACCCTTATACATGTTACAGAAGAGCATTCTATTACTATTTTGAGTTGGCTTGCAAATCAATTGAGACTTATTTAGGTCTTTAAGTATGCTTTCCAATAAAATTCCAGAAATTATTCTATTTCCTAGTACATTATATATATATGGCCGTGATTATTAGCAGGTCAATGGCTTGAGTGTAGGCAGAAACTATATTAAGATTTTACTAGGAAATCCTGCTTAAACGTTAACAGAGAGGGCTTGGGCTTAGTTCAAAATATAAGCATGGCATAGAATCTTAACTTGTTCCCACAAGAGACAAGGTAGGTGTAAGATATGGCAGCACGTGAAGGAGATAACAAAATTCTTTCTTTTTCTACTACAAGACAACATGGCAACCAAGGCAGCAAAAAAACTAAAATTTTGACTCACACTTGTGCTCTGAAATGAATATATATATATAAAAGAAGATGAAAAGCAAATTGTGAGGCAAAAGAACCATACCTGACACACTCAGGATTGTGTAAATGAAATGCAGGGAGAGCGGCGTGAGGAGATAAAGTGAGGCGGCAAAAATTTTTCTGGTGTGTGGCAAGAGCTTGTTTTATTCAGTTAAATAGGTTGGACAAAAGAGAGAGACACGAAAAGGTTTTAAGGAGCTTAGGGGTTTTCTTTGGTAGGCGGCACTGCATAGGGTTTTTTTTTTTTTTCGTATACTTTTTTTTTTTCGTATACTTTATTATTATTATTATTATTATTTTATTCGGTGGTTCATTCTCATTGTTAACTTAAGTCAGCCATTTTTAAAACCTATGTGTCAACTAAAATACCATAAATGGACTTAGGATTGTCACACACAATCACCCCCTCTTGGGATCCAGTGTCCTCGAGCTTTAGCGACCATCATGTGCCTTTGCACATTCCCCCATCTTAGGCTGAGCTTCGATTCTAATACCATATGTAATAGTTCACTCCAAGTAGCATGATACCATCCGCTTCAGGCCTCAACCCACACTGTTTTGTTCTTGAGTTTACCCGAAAATGTCTCATATCAAAGCATGCTCTATATAAGCACATCATCTTTCTCATACCTAGGCAATATGTGTCATAGTGGGGAAACCTTACAATAACCCCAAAAATAAACAGAAGACAATGCTAAACCTAAAGGATTTAAAAATTGGTCAAATAAATGGCCTAGTCCATTGGGAGATCTAGGGCTGCCATAAAAGGCGGTAGGCTTAAACAAAGTTTCATCAACAAAAAAGTCTAGGAAACAACAGCGAGTGAGTAGGGGCATCATCATTTTGAGACCCTTCAACCCTATCCGAATCCCCAATGCAAGGGATGCAGACAAGAGCATGACTCTCGAAATACCCTTCAACCCTACCTAATGTTAGGGATTGTGCCCTGAATCCTAGTGATTTTATATCCATGTTAACATTCAATGTTTGTAATGAATATAATGTTTTATTCACTGATTAAATTATTTTGAGCATATGATGTATACAATATCTTTTACATGCTTATTACCAAAATGTTCATCATTTTTATTATGCATGTAAAAGGTTCTAGGATAACATTGAATATGGCTATGGGTGTAAGTAACATGATTATCACACAAGGTCTAAGTCCATAATCATTGTATCCTTAAACATAGAAAGTTCCTAGTTGGTAAATAGAATTGGGGCATTTCCATTTTGAGCAAGACTATTATAAATCGAATCTTAGTGATCCACTTTGATCAAGCAAAGCAACGACTTTGGATTGATGTGTAGGTGCTGAGATCCTAAGGCACTGAACAAACCAATGTATTGTCTTTTCATAAAGATACTGCCTATAAGAAAAGACAATAACTCCTTAAAATATTGCTAAAGACTTTGATTCTAAATCTTAACGGAATTGTAGACTCAAATGTTACATGTAGATTCCTTTGATGTATCAAAGAGTGAGACTTATCATTGGTCAAAATAACCTTGATACGTTGGGTAATCGTATGTAAAATTGTGGGAAAGCATTTTTAAAAAAAGAATCCAAATCCTTTGTCAGTGGACAAAGAGAAAAGAAATTTCTCATTGAGATAGATTTTATGGATATTATTCTCAAAACTCTGGCTAGAACATTTTTGTTGGCATACCAAAATATATAGATGTATTTTTCACAAGTATGAGAATAACACAAAATCAATAACTCGAAGATAAAGAGGTAGAGAATTAAGTGGCAATATCCTTAGCCTTAATTCTGTTACGATATATTTCATGGAGGGATCATAAGTCAATGTTAAGTAAATCAAATGGATTAATTGTTTAATTAAAAAATATTTATTGGAGTACAGTCATAATTATTTAGTGGAATTAATTTTCATTAAAATATTGTTGCGTAATGAATGTTCGGGAGACATGATTCGGGCAAATTTAAGACAATAATTATTTTTTCCTTTAAGTCCCTCACCAAGCTAATGTAATTTAATTAGAATAAAGTTTTCTTATTTATTAAGCTAAATGTTTTAATTATTTAAAACATGGGCTAGAGAGATATAGTGTAATGGTGCAGATATTAGAGAATTGGGATTGGGATAAAACCTAAAGGTCCAAGAAACTAAGTGGGACGCATATGGCCATGAAAAATTCTCTGGCCCTATGTGTTGGAGATAAGGAGAAGGGCTTGGGATGAAACCCAAGCCCAATTCCTAAGGCAAGGAATGCATGGACTAGGGAGAAGAATCTCTACTTGGCCCAAACAGCCATGGCATGGAGGCTAGGGCTTTCTCATAGTCCTTATGGTCATTGGATTTAATTTTTCAGCCACCTAGTTCCACATGGTTTAAATCCCAAACTCCACTACCCTGCTAAGCCTATAAATAGAGAAGAGTCCAAGCTCTCAAATCACTTATCAAGTTCTCTTGATAATTAATTTTCAGAAACACTTTGAGAATTAATAATTCTTATGTTAACTCATAAAAAATAAAAGTTTAAGATTTGAAGAGCCAAGTAAGAGCCCACACTCTCTTGGTTATTATCAATTATTGGTAAAAAGATCTAAAGGTCTCATTCTCCTTGAGATCTGTTGTGCTCTTGGAGAAGAAGAAGCAAAAATTGTTTGCCTAAAGCCAAGGTGTGGCCATAGATCTTCAAGTAAGTATTATTTGTTCTTGCTATTTAATTGAAATAACAACAATTCTTCATATGTTCTTTTTAAAGTTGTTCTTAAGCATGAGAATATGATTTTTTCACTACCCAAATTTTGATTTACATACTTATTCCCAACACCTGAACCCCTACTTGTTAACAACAGCAACCATCAAGAGTTGTTTGAGGGGGGCAGCACTACCAAAAACAGAGAAGGTTGCAAGCACAAAACTGTCTCCACCACTAGGTTAAACCATACACAACCAATAAAAAAAAATAGAAGCAAAACAAGAACAAAAAACCCAAAGACAGCAGCAATGGCGAAGAAGAGCGACGTCTAGAAGGAGGGAGCAGACCACATGACAGCAGGTGAAAAATAGGCATTGGCACGTGAAAGCCACGCACCAACGCGTGGGGGTCATATGGCAAAGTCGATATGGTCGACGGCGAGAGGAAAGGCTCGGGAAGGAGGTATAGAGGGGCGCGTCATTGCCAAGAATGGCAAAGAGAGACATCAGGGTTTGAGGAAACCAAATTTATGAAAAACACCATTCACAAGGCTGATCTCATTGGTGGACGAAGGGGAGGCTTAGATCGACAGTTCTAAGGTGGAGAATGGGTGTGTGATGCCCAAATTACCAAAGAATGATTTATTAAAAGCAACTATTCACTTGAGCTTTAAAATCCTTTTTTTAACCTTCAAAGAAGTGTCTTATCCCTTGATCAAACCCTTATTAGAAATTAGTGCTAAAAACCTAACCATAACTCTCTATCCGAACGTTCGATAGCGGACCACTGAATGTTTGACCATGTCCTTAGTGTGAAGGTTTGGCAGGGGACCACATTGAACGTTCGTTGACCAATTTTGACTCACTTGGTATTAACCAAACGTTCCACCTGCAACCCTAAAACCATTGTGTAATAGTACATTGGACGTTCGCCCAATAGTACAGAACGTTCGGTGACAATTTGAAAAGCAATTTTAATATATTCTCCACCTTTGCAGAAGGTAGCGCGCCTCCTACCCCTATAAATACTCCTTTCATCCCTAAGCCTACCCTTACACTAGAAAATACGAACCCTAGAGTGAAAGGATATTTTCTTGAGAGAGAAAGAGAAGGTTTTGGGGTAGTTTTCCATCTTCCAAGTAAACTCTTGTCCATTCACCCAGCTTTCATGTTATCCTTGTTGTTTTTATGTTCCTTGCAAGTTTTAAAGATGCCATGTTAGGTTGGTGTATCATTTCTCTTTGAAAGGAAAAATGGTTTTTCAAATGTTTTAGAAACACTCATTGTTTTCATTACTTTTCATAATATCATGTTTTACCATGCTTGCATGTACTTGTCTAGATACTATGATGTAGTTTGTAACATGGTGACTTGAGGATAGAAACCCAAGCATGCATTTCGGCCTTTGACCGAACGTTCACCTTGAGCTCGAAGGTTCACTCCATGTACAGAACATTCAACCAGAGTCAAGAATGTGTAAAAGTATGGTTTTGTGATCTTTTAAATAGATGTATTCGATTAAACCTTATGTGTCTTTAGTAAATCCTCTAATACTACGTATAACGATAGCCATGTTTCGTTATAGCAAGGATTCGAAATGTCGAAGCACTCGAGCGAGCGTACGAAGTAAATAAATACTTACGACTACTTTTCTTGAAAACATACGATATGTTAGCTGACTGAGCAAACGTATAATATGAGCATATTTACCTTTTACGCAACTTGGTAATTGCCATAATAATCAATTAATGAGATGCATTATATGACATGGTGCACCGGTACGTGCGGTATAATGGCCATAAGCTTACTATATATACTTGATGCTATGATCAAATGAATGTGGGTGTGTTATATGGGTCTTGGATCCAATAGTTGTTTCGTAATCGACATAGCTATGTTTGATTAGCGGGTCATTATAGGACGTATATTATTAGTAGCGTGGGCCAACTGAAGTTGGACTTGGTTGGGCTGCTAGTTTTGAATGGTAGCGTACAATGGTCGGGGCACCAGCATTATATTACAAGTCCCTCGAGACAGCGTCAACCCTGTTGAGAATGGGTAATATTTTGGGTAGACCATACATGACAGTTACGACCTATTAAAGCATTAGTTTTTCTGCCTTAAAATTGAAAGGTGATTGCCGCTGGAATTACACCTACTTATTATACTACTACCATACATTTATAGTTGTATGGCAGTAATATGGAAATCTACTAAATATCATTTATCTCTTTTAAAAGTTTGAAAAATTGATTTATGTGTAAGGCAACACATTAATTTTAAGTTTGAAAGTTGGCTTACGTGAAGAGGAAAAAAAATGCATATTAATCACCATATAAGGGCACTTATCTATTTTAGAGTGGGCGCAATGGCCAACAGAGTAATAATTACGCATAGATTACTTAAATTTTTAAGAAAGTGGGGCGTTTACCCCCTCTCATCCCCTACTATCTCCGCTACTACCTATGAGTCAGGAGAGTTCATTGAATGCTTAAAGGGGGGGAAAAATAGTTTATTGGAAACCTATTAGCTACGTTTGGCAAAGGAAAGCCTCGCACTATAGCTGGAACGGCACTGTTCCAACTACAGTGCGGGGCTGACATTTGGCCAGCTTTTTCATTTTTTTTTTAATTTTTTTTTTAATTTTTTTTTAAAAAACGTAGGGAGATGGACAGAACAGCCAGTTAAATGGGTGTTTTGACTATTTGCTGGTGGTCGAAGTTAATTTCTGCCGACACGAATAAGGAACCGCCAACCTTGGCTCAGGGTGATCGGCAGAGATTTACTAGGTTTGTGCTCACCCCACCGCATGGGGTGGCCGCAAACTACCTCAAATTTCAGTGGTCCGCCACCCCCAAATGCACCGACCTTTTTTTTTTTAGCTGCTGGGTATTCCACTCCACCTTGGCCACCGGGTGGTTCTACTACCCTGACCGGGCCAGGGGTGGCCGAGCCACCCCTGACTAAATGGGTGGTCCGCTACCCTATTTGGCCAGATGGGGTGGCTGGAACCACCCCAGCGTTTTCCTGCCTCCTTTTTTTTTTTTTTAATATCTTTCTTAAAAAAAAGAAAAAAAAAATTTAAGCTGAAAAATAGAAAAAGTCGGCCATGTGTCAGCCCCGCACTGTAGCTGGAACAGTACAGTGCGGGGCTTTCCCTTGCCAAACATAGCTATTATTTTGGGGAATGATTTTTAAGAGAGTACGGGGGCGTTTGCCTCCTCTCATCCCCTACTAGCTAGCTCTGATACTACCTATGAGTCGTGAGAGTTCATTGGATACTTAAGAGTAAAAACAAAAAATTAAAAAAAAAAAAAATGTTTATTGGACACCTATTGTTTTGGGGAATGATAAAAATTCAAGGCTTCATTGTTTTGGACTTGTACATTCATTTTAGCGTATTCACCATTTCAATCTAAACTACTTTTTCTTCGGTATTCAACTTTCTTTATCTTTTTCCATACCATTTAATTATTTTTTATTTTTCAACTTTTTTTCTTCTTTTTTTATTTTTAATTTTTTTTACAACTTAGTTATCCTCTATTCTTTCCTTGGAGGTGGTTGGTGGAGCCCATGGCGTGGACGACAATGTTGGAGAAGGAACCCTAGTTGAAACTTTTGTCCTAGATGTGAACACAGAGAGAGAGGCGAGGTTGCAGTCTCTTCTAGTATGGACTGATATTGTGAGCTATGGCATCTTACATTGGATGAAAAATAGCCTCTTGGCTAGTTTGTGTAACCTTTGCTTGAGTGCTGTCGTGTACCATTTATGGTGGCATAGAAATTCTATTAGACATGGTAGTTCCTTAAGATCTAAAGAACAAATTTTGAAGGATATGGTTTGGGATATTAAACATAGGCTTAGATGGAAAGGGAGTTTTTGTAAATTGAATGTAAATATTGAGCTTTCTTATAGCTTGGGAGCTTGATTTAGATATCTTGCATTGATGGTTTTCCCTTTTATTTTGGGGAGTTTGTTTGCTGGTGAGGTTGGGGGCTTTTCTTCTTGTATTGTTGGTGTTCTAGCATTTTGCTAGAAGTATGGATGTATTTTTATTTTTTTATTTTTTCTTCTTGTCTTCTTGTGGTTAATGAAATATTTCATTCATAAAAAAAAATAATAATAAAATAAATAAATAAATGCTTCATATTGTGCCACCCCTCTTTATAGTAGTAGTATGTAGGGAAGGTGTTGGAGGAGGTTTCTTAGAATTTCTCTAAATTTAGGGTTCAAATAGAGTTTAGAAAAACAGCTGATAATACTCTTAAGAAATTAGTCATTAGATGAACAATTACCTCTTTATAGTTATTATTACTCTGAACTAGGGACAGATTTAAGGGGGCTGGTGGGGGCCATGACCAGCCCCCACCTCTAAAAAATAAATTTAAATTTGTTAAAAAATAAAAATAAAAAAATAAAAAAATTTTACGGCCCTTAAAATTGAACTTCTAGTTGCGTCCATACTCTAAACAGTATGATCTTCTTGTACTCTCCTGACTCACAACTGGCCTTTTTTGATTTATTTTTATCGATGGAAGTTGAATAAATCTATACGAGTAACACAAAACGTCTCATTTGTGTCATCTCAAAATAAATTTAACTTTTAAAATTATCATTGAATTTGTAATAAATTTTTTTGTACTTTGATTTGTCGATAATTTTCAAATTCACATTAATTTTTTTAAAATGCGAGAAATACTAAATAATACCATCAATGCCTCTAACCTCAATTACATGTGTCTCCCCAACCATCAAAATCAATAACGTTCCCTAACGACGAATTACCCTTAAGAAAAAATTCCTTTTAAAAAACTAAAAACTTCTAGAAAAAACCTAAAACTAACCAAAAAAAAAAAAATCCAAACGTTGGCCAATTTTTATTTTTTTTCTTAAATCAATTTTATAAGAAATTTTTTAAAAAAATTTCAATTCTTTTTTTTTTTTTTTTATAAAAATTGAATTTTTTTTTTAATTTTATTTAAATAATTTACGTTTAAAAAAATAATAAATTTTTCGTTTAATAAAATGAAATTTTTTGTTTTTTAAAACAAAATAAAAAAAAATAGTTTTTTAAAAAATAAAAAATAAAAATTTTCGTTTTAAAAAAAAATAAAATAAAAATTTTTGTAAAAAAAAAATATATTATTTTTAAATTAAAATTTTTTCCTTTTTTTTATAGAAAATCATTTTTTTTTTGAATTTATATGGATATTTTTGTCTTAATGAGAAATCTACAGGGACATTTTTGTCTTATTGCTAGTCTTGAGGGGGGGCATTGACAATGTTTTGGTAGTTTGGAGGGGACATTGTTACAATTGAAAATTTAGGGGGGACATTGTCAATTGGGTGGTAGTTTGAGGAGGGTATGTGGACTTTACCAAAAAAAAAATGATTAGTATTACTTTCACATTATTATAATAGTGATTGATGCCAAGATTTGTGTGGACAAAAAACTAGCAAATCAGCGGCTAACTCCAATCAGCAAATAAGAGATTCATCCTAAACTTCTGGAATTTTTTTTTTTTTTTTTAGTTACATTTTGAAAGCTTCATGAGATATTAGTAAGGAGCACAATTTAATGAGAACGGGAAATTAGCACAGAAAGTCTCCTGCTTTGACTCAGAGCCACCAAACTCGAGTCTTTATTGACAGAGAACAATTTTTTTCCAAATCAATTAAAATTATTTCTTCATGGACAGCTCCACTTTTTACGCTATTAGTAGACCAATTAAATAATTAGAAAGTTCAAACATTACCAAGAAAACTGTTTAGATTTCCATTCTTCTGTCAGCCAGAAGTTCAAAATGGAATATAATTGGCCAAATGTGAGATAAATAAGAAAAACTAATTTTATTACACCTTCGACTTTGAGGCTTTTTTTTTTTTTTTAGTTGAAATGAAAGTGCTGGTGCTATGGAATTCTTGACCAAAAGATGAGACTCAGGAATTTCTAGACACTTCAAATTGTCCGGTCATAAACACTAAACTAACTTGCTCATTCATAGGGTTAAAAAAATGTGTCACCATTTAATGAGATTTATTTTTTAAAAAATTATGGAATGGCGATACATCACTTGAGAACCCACTTCTAAAAGTAAATAAATAAATAGTAAATGTAGTATTTCTCATGGGGTTACTCTCTTTATGAAAAAAAAGGAAAAGGGAAAACCATCACTTTTATTAATGTTGGGTAACGGATCGGCCACAAAAAGCTCAACGGACCTCCAGGCCTGTTGAAAAAAACAAGCCCACTAAAGACAGGCCTAAGACTAGACATAGCTAGCCACCGAGGGTACAATAGTCCTTCCACCGAGGGTACAATAGTCCTTTGGCAAGTGAAAGAAGCCCACATCCATTAATGAACGTGGGATATTCTCGACATCCAAGCAAAGTCCCACGTTCAACAGAACGTGTCTAGCTGTCAGCACCAAACAGAGCCACGTATGCCCGAGAATAAGTCGGGAGCCCACGTCCAAAGGCAAGTGTGGCCAAGCTACCCACTAACGTACTCCACGATCTCATGATCATGGAGTAACCCACAACCCACGACCATCTTCGCCAGCATTGCGCATCGTGATTCCTCGAGAACGTGGGGCCAAGAATCAGGGAACACTAATCGCTACTTGATGCCTATAAAAGGAAAGCTCCAACCCAATATTCGGGTAATCACTCTTAAGCTCTCTTTCTCTCAAATCACTTACTGACTTAGGCATCAGAGCTATCCCTCATCGGCACACCCCGGCATCTCTTATCCTATTTTCCCTCTTTTGTAGGTCAACGACTCCTCGGATTCTATGCAAAGTCACTCCTCGGAAAACTGTCTTCAACAGTTTGGTGCCGTCTATGGGAAACCTGATTATCATCAGTTCTTATATACAAAATTGCTTCATTGGAAGATCATATGAAGCGTATGTCAGAGACTATGGATGTAACGACCCAAGGAGAAGAGCTACCCACATCTACGATATCACCCCAAAATGACTAGTCAATTTGAAGCTTTTCTAGAATTCATTATAAAGCCTAGTTTCACCTAGTAACTAGGCAATGTGGGACTTAACACTCATGACTATCTTTATAAACTATCCACTTTATGTAGGCTTTTTTCTCATCTTCCCAATATGGGATCAGGGTGGTACAATGGAGGCCCATAAGAAGTAGAATGAAGATCTCACTTCCGACTCACGATGAGAGGGGATCGGTAACGTGAAGAAAGGCGCAAAGGGAAGCGAGTAGAAGATGATAGAGAAAGTTCTGCTCAAGACGACCATGAAACAACCGTTCAAGGTGGTTCTCACCATGAGAGGCATCATGAGACCACCAATCTTGATGATGAAGTGAGAGATTTGAAGCTAAAGTATGCGGAGATGGCTCGGGAAATAGCTCAAGGAGGAGAAGACCGATCGATCATGGAGGATCTGATGCAAAACACGAATTTGCCGTTTACTGATTGGGTAGTAAGGTTTCCTCTGCCCGAGAAGTTTAAAGTCCCATGTGTCGACACATATAATGGGAGTGGAGATCCGACCGATCATATAGAAAGCTTCCGAGCTCATCTTGTTCTCCATGACACTCTCGAGGAGATCGCATGCCGAGTCTTCCTTTTAACCTTGAAGGGAGATGCCAGAGAATGGTTCGGTAAACTGCTTCCCAAGTTCGTAGGACGCCAGCTCTTAACTCAATTTCTGGCAATCTGGAAATTGAAGAAGTCACCTACCTACTTGTTGACCCTTATGCAAGGGAAGAATGAGTCATTGAATGACTATATGATCAAGTTCAACGAGGAAAAGCTGAGTGTAGAAAGCCTGAAGGAAGAAATGGTGCTATCTGCTTAATGAACGAAATCAGAATCGAAGGGAAACTGATGGCCGAGTTAGCTCGAAGATGTACTTTAATCACTCTTCGTCAATTTATGAACAAAGCCGAAGAGTTCATAAACCAGGAGGAAACCATCAGTGCCCTGATGAAGTCAAAGGGACAAACAGATCAAGGTGAGGCTAGTAGTAGCGAGAAGATAGCCGGGGATTCCAGAAAGAAAAGGGAGTTTCAGGGAACTTGCTACAAAAGCCTGAAGAGATCCTCGAAGAAAGCAGCAAACTCGTTTTATCAATGTGAACAAAAATTGACTCCACTAAATACAAGTGTAACCGAGGTATTCATGGAGATCAAGAGAGGTCCAGAGTTTTGATGGCCACCAAGAATGAAGGCTCCACCTCAAAAGCGTAATGACCAAATATTTTGTGACTATCGCAATGACCACGGTCACACAACGGAGGAATCCATATCTTTGCGGTTGGACATAGAAAATTTCAACTAGAATGGAAGATTGGTGAGATTCTTAGCTGGAGAAAGAAGAGGGATAGAAACACTCGGGAGAATCAGCCTCTTGTGTTGTAGGCACAAAATGAAGGTTCTAGGCCGGGACGTGGTGAGCAAAGGCGAAGGCGAGATGAGCCGAGGGGTGGTCCGGGTGACCAGCAGAACCCTTAGAATCAAGATGTGATTGCTGAGACCCACACCATCTCGAGAGGATTAGCTATTGGAGGAGAATCTAATTCCGCCAGGATGGCCCATGCCCGAAGAGTAAATGTCGAGGAGATCCTTCTTCTTGAAAGGCCTTCGAAAGCCCTAAAGAAAGCGTCATTGACTCTGTCATTCTCCGAGGAGGATGAAGTAGGAGTCTCAATGCCCTACGATGACGCTTTGGTGGTGATAATGACGGTGGCCAACCATGGTATTCATTGGATCCTAGTAGATAGTGGGAGCTTGGCCAATAATATTTTGTATTGGCTCATATTCAAGCAGATGAACATTGATCGAGAAAGGATCAAGCCATTCGTATCACCACTGGTTGACTTTGCCTAAGAGAAAAGGTTCAACCAATCGGGTTTATTTCCCTTCCAGTCACAGTAGGAACAACCCCCAAGCAAGCAACCATAATGGTGGACTTTCTCATGGTCGATCAACCATCTGCCTACAACGCCATCATGGGGTATCCATCGTTGAATAAGTTGAAGGCTGTAACTTAGACTTATCACCTGAAGATGAAATTCCCAATCAACAAATGGATTGGAGAAATTAGAGGTGATCAAGTGGTTACGAGGAAGTGCTATAGCACGTCATTGAAGAAACCCTATGGGTCTGCTGATTTGACCATCAGTAAAGTGTGTAGCAAGATAGAAGGTGAACCGAAGGGTGAGCCAGCCGAAGCTGGAGGAAGTTCTGATGGGGGAAGGCAAAGTTGTGAAGATTGGCTCACAACTAACCCCTAAAATCCGAGAAGGCTTGGTCAGTTTTCTTCGGAAAAACATAGAGGGGTTTGCGTGGACACATGAAGACATGCCTGGAATCAGCCCAAAAGAAATTGTTCACCAGTTGAACGTGGATTCAGCTATGAAACCGGTAAAGCAAAAGAGGAAGAAGTTCACTCTTGAGTGAAACATGGCCATCGCAGAAGAGGTGGAAAATTTGCTTGAGGTAAGGTTCATCGAAGAAGTGTATTATCCAAATTGGTTGGCCAATGTAGTATTAGTCAAGAATTCAAATGGGAAATGGAGGATGCGTGTAGACTTCACCGACCTGAACAAGGCTTGCCAGAAAAGCACCTTTCCATTAACGCAAATTGATTCATTGGTGGATTCAACAGCTGGGTATGGGCTGCTCAGCTTCATGGATGCTTTTTCTGGTTACAATCAAATTTACTTGCATGAAGCTGACCGAAAGAAGACCGCCTTCATCATTGACAGAGGCTTGTACTGCTACAAGGTTATGCCATTCGGTCTAAAGAACGCAGGGGCCACATATCAATTGCTGGTGAACAAGATGTTCAAGGAGGTGATCGGGAGGAACATGAAAGTCTATGTTGATGACATGTTGGTCAAAAGTGTACTACCTCTCAACCACTCGGACGATCTGCAAGAAACATTCAAGACGTTGAAGCAATATGGCATGAAGTTGAATCATGCCAAGCGTGCATTCGGGCTTTCATCAGGGATGTTTCTCAGTTACATGGTGTCAAACCGAGGTATCGAAGCCAATCCCGAAAAGGTACAAGTGCTTCGAAAGCTAGATCTGTCTAAAAGATTAGCAAATTGGGCAATTGAACTTGGGGAGTTCGACGTTGAATATATCCCTCGGAACACCATCAAAGGCCAAGTCCTCGCAGATTTTTTGACAGAATTCACTAACGTGCCAGAATCATCAGAATGACCAAGGGATGATGTATGGGTGATCTATGTGGATGGGTCATCCACAAAGAAGAATGGAGGAGCAGGAGTGGTGTTAATCACAACAGATGGGGAAGAGTTGTGTAGCTCTTTGAAGTTAGATTTCAAAACTACCAACAACGAGGCCGAGTACGAATCAATCCTGGCAGGGATAAGCTTAGCTCGAGAGATGGGAGCCGAGTTCATGGAGCTACGAAGTGATTCCCAAGTGATCGTCAGACACATCTGAGGAGAATTCGATGCTTGGGGTGTAAAAATGAAGTTGTACTTATCCAAAGTACAAGACATGCAAAAATGTTTCAAACAATTCTGCATAATCAAAATTCTGAGATAAGAAAAACGAAAAGGTTGATCAGTTAACAAGATTACGGTCGGCTACTGACAGCAAAATTGAAGAGTCCGAGGAAAATGTTCAGATTCTACACCAATTGGCTATAACCGAGGAGATATCCACTCTGACGTTGGAAGTAATGCCAGCATGCGCGGCTGAAATAGTGGACTACCTGGAGAAAGGAACTCTTCCGACCGGCCGTAAAAAGGCAGTGCAGCTGAGAATTAAAGTGACCCGGTTTACTATGGTGAATGGAACTTTCTACAAGAGAGGTTTCATGTTACCTCTCCTCAAGTGCATCTCCAAAGAGGAAGGAGATTACGTACTTCGTGAGATCCAAGATGGAATATGTGGGAGTCACTCGGGAGCAAGGGTGCTAGCCCACAAAGCCGTAAGAGTTGGCTTCTACTGGTTGAACATGAGTTGGGATTCGATGCGAACGGTTAAGAATTATGACAACTATCAATGTTTTGCAAATGTATCCAAACAACCTCCCGAGGAATTGAGCTCCATTTCCTCACTATGGACCTCCTCACAATGGGGGGTAGATATAGTAGGACCGTTACCCCGAGGAAAGGGGGGTGTTCGGTTTGCAGTGGTGGCTGTGGATTCTTTCACCAAATGGGCAGAGGTAGAGGCCTTGGTGAATATTACGGCCAAATGTATAGAGAAATTCCTATGGAAGAATGTGGTTTGTCTGTATGGAATCCCGTACGCATTTGTCATCGACAACGGAAAGCAATTTGATTGCGACTCATTCCGAGAGTGGTGCGTAAAGCTCCATATCTGAAACTACTTCTCATCCCCGGGACATCTCCAAGCGAACGGGCTAGTACAAGCAGCAGACAAGACTATCTTCAAAATTTTGAAGAAATAACTCGGTGAGAGGGAAGGTGAATAGGCCGAAGATCTCCTAGAAGTTCTATGGGAGTATAGGACCACGAAAAGAACTCCTACCGACGAAACCCCTTATGCATTAGCCTTCAGGACAGAAGTGGTGATTCTAGCCATGGTTGGATTGGGTAGTTTCTAAGTAGAAGCTTTTCAGCCGAAAAACAATGACGAAGGCATCAGGCTGCACCTTGACTTGCTATAGGAGAGAAGGAATCAAGCCCAAGTAACCATGGCAACATATCAAGAGAAGGTGGCTCGGTACTTCAACCTGCAGGTCAAGCACTCAAGCTTCAAGCTGGGAGACTTGGTCTTGCGAAAAGCTACCATTGCCACCAAGTACCCAGCCGAGGGGATGCAAGCCCCAAATTGGGAAGGACCCTACAAAGTAGTTGGATGCCATAGAGCGGGAGCCTATCATCTTGAAGAAGAAGAAGGGAAAGTACTCTTGAGGCCATGGAACGCCGAGCATCTAAAAAAGTACTTTTCTTAAATTATTTGTTTCCATTTCAACATTTTAATATACTTTGATTTCCATTATAAAAGCATCACATCAATGGAAATGAGTCTTGTGAAATCATTGTTTGAAACAAATTATTCCGTGAATAAGAAGCCTCCAATGGCCCATTCTAGAACCTAACCCACAAGGAATGAGAAGCCTCAAGGGCGCATTCCAGGGAATTAGAAGCCACAAGGGCCCATTCCCGAAGTATCAAAATCTTTAAAGAACGAGAAGCCTCAAAGGCCCAATCCCAAAAGTTGGCTCCAATGAATGAGAAGCCGCAAGGGTCCATTCTCGGAATCAAAGAATCAGAAGCCTCAAAGGCCCATTCCGAGTATCAAAATTTTTGGGAATGAGAAGCCTCAAAGGCCCAATCCTGAAAGTTGACTCTGAAGAATGAGAAGCCACAAGGGTCAATTCTCGGAATCAGGGAATGAGAAGACTCAAGGGCCCATTTCGAGTATCAAAATCTTTCAGGAATGAGAAGCCTTAAAGGCGCGATCCCAAAAGTCGACTCCGAAGAATGAGAAGCCACAAGGGTCCATTCTCGGAATCAAGGAATAAGAAGCCTCAAAGGCCCATTCCGAGGAACGAGAAGCCTTAATGGCCCATTCCTGAGAAATCTCGAAGACCCGTCTTCAAAGGAAATAGTTGAAATTTAAAATCGAAGATGTACACAACAACAATGGTCAAGTTGTTAAAGCAAAAAGATTTTTCATTAATATTCAAAATATTTTACAATTCCTAATCTTTTGGTTCCGGAGCCTCCAAACTACCCGGGGTTACAGCATTACCCGTGGATACATTGGTTCCCAAGGATCTAGCAATTTCTGGCCTCGAGCCAAACTCAAGAATTCCCTTAGCATAAGGCATCTCCATTTAGCCCATACTAACAATTTTTTCTATTGCCGCACCATCTATAGGGAAGGTAGTAGGAGAAATTGTGTCGATATTTATGTGGGTCAAGGAGTTGTAGATTAAGTTCCTATATGTCTCAAAGCCTCAAGAGAATCCTCGGACCTAGGCACGATCCCGAATCCAAGCTGCAAAGGAAAGTTGCTAGAAGTAAGACCGAGCTTTGGCCTTATATTGGTGAAACTTCTTCTTGTAGTGCCAAAGATTCTTCTTGGCCTCAAATTCTTTGGTCTCGGCAGCCTTCTGCTTGGCAGCAAATTCTTCAACCCTTAGAAGCTGAGCTGAAGCCTCATCTTGTGCCTCCTTAGGCCTCAGAAGCCTCAAAACTTCTGCTCAGCTTCAATGAATTTCTCCTCCAACTACTCAAGCTCCTCCCGGAGGACCGAATGATCAACCTTGACTCCTCTAAATTTTTTATGAGGACTTCCGCCTCAGCTTCAAGGCTCCAAATCCGAGATTCAGCCTTGGTGGCTTGAGACCCCAATAGGGACTACCTCTATCCAGAAAGGAGCAACTCCTCATCCTGCCTGGCCAAAAGTCCCTGTAACCAAGCATTATTAGGCTCGAAAGCAGAAGTCAGGAGATGGTCTCGGAAGTCAGAGTAAATGCAAGCCGACTTTGCGATGTTTTGACAAAAAGACAAGTATGCCGAGAGGTTGTAAGGGACAAGTCCGATCAGAGCCATCAAGGGGTTCCCCAAGATGTTTTTGCCTAATTCGGACAGAGGAGCTCCAATGCTTCAACTTGTTGAAGCCTTTCCACCAATTGGGATGCCCGTTGGCTCAGTGGGTTCATTTGGCAGGTTCACCTCGGCTGGGATGCTCACTTCAGAAACATGTGCTTCATTTTGCAAAGAAGTGTCACTGGCAGCCTCGGGTTCCTGGGACAAGTTGAGAATAGGATTAGTGGTGGCTCCTAAAGGCAAGATTAGAAGAACCTCTGGGTTGCCAATTCAGGAATCTCCGAGGTATGTGGTTCCGAGGTTTCTACAACCATCGGTTCAAAAATATCAGTAACTTCGAGAACGGCTTCATCCTTTGGCAAAGAAGCAGCCTTAGGAAGATCCTCGTCATCTGTTACGATAATTACCCGCCTAAATTAATAGGAAAATAATTGGTAAGTTTTACTTGTAAGTGCACATGATCAAATGATAGTATAGTTAGGCAAATACGAGATCATTCCCACGAGAATTATTGATTTTGCTTAAAATTGATTTTGCAATTTAAATATCAGAATTGTCACGAATTGAAATATTGAAAAGAGATATATGACATCCACCACTAATCAGACTAACTAAAATTACAATATGCCAATGTTTCAATCATACAGGTATATTTAATGCTTGTCAACTTAAGGGCATGGTATCTACTCCTTAAGTTATTTATTTTCCTAAGCAACGAATTAGGCATGTTATACACTCTAATTCTTTTATTCCCTAAAGGATTTAGCATGGTATCTACTAAGTTGTTCTTTAGGAAAACATAAATCTATGGAAATCGACAAACACATGAAGCCTAAGGCATGATATCTACTCCTAGTTTCCCATGTTGATTAAGCTAGGAACCCGTGATGAGGTTCTTTTGTTACTTTATTAAGCCCAAGATTCGGTCATCCAAATTGACTTAATTAACAAATCCATGTTATATACATATGAGGAATTCAATAACCCAGAAATTAATCAATTTAAATAAACCAAAATAAGATTGAAACAAAGGCGTTATATTGAAATCCTAAAAAAACATGATTAGGGCTTCAATCTAGCCCCTAACAAAAGGTTTAGCTATACATAATTAAAATAAACTAAAAAGAAAATGAAAAGAAGAAACCAAAAAACAACTCTTGGAAGTAGCTCCAAAGTCTCCTCTCTAGAATTGTATGTCTAATTGTGAGGCTTAGAGGTCTATTTATAGGCTTAGGAAAACACTAGAGGCTCTAGAAAACCTAATAAACTCAGAAGTCAATCTCCTAATTCAACTAAGGAATTGAAAACCCAATCTGAAGTGAAATGGGCTTTTGCCACATCTAGGTGCCCTGAGTACGCTCTATCCCGAGGGGTTGATCGCTGGTGTGCGCTCAACCCTGCTTCTGGTGAGCGCGATCGTTGCTACGCTCGCTCCACTGGCTTGGGCACTCAAGCACTGATGCGCTTGAGCCTAAGTTGGCCTGCAATCGATCCTATAGCTCTAAGTTTTCCCAAATTGCCCTTTAAGCTTATAACTTTCCAGAATTGCTTCCTTTTCTTCAAAAACCTAGAAAAACATTGAAAACACAAAAAGGAAACGAAACATAACAAAATAACAAGACTAAGATATTAACATATGTAAATTAAGGGGCTAAAAATAAATTTTTTAGCACTTATCATCATCAGAATGGATCAAGATCGGTTCTGGCTGAGCAGAGACCACCTTTGGGCTATTAGCGAGGCGAGCAGCCACTTGTTCAAGGATGTGATCCACATCCTCATTAGAGTCTTCTTCCCATTCAGAAGAAGATGGAGTCATCGGTTCGCCAGCAACCAAGGCAATTGGCAAATTAATGATCGGCCAAGTTGTCAACGGTTTATTTGGGATCGGTTTGATCTCGTGTAATTTTTCACAATTTTCAACCGTCCGAGGCTTCGGCATGGTGAAATCCCCTGCCATTTCATTGAAGACCCTAGTGAATGAGTCTTGAGGGTTCTCTAGTCTCAAGGCACCCGAGCGAGCCTCGGATTTCTTCCTCTTTAGCCCCGACTCATTGGGCTTGTCAGCAACTCGCTCCATCAGCTTCTCGAGCTGTTCGGTCCTCTTGGGAGAGGCCAACTTTAGTTTGGGCACATTGGGCGCCGGATTTTGAGCCCGCACAGGTACAAGTGGGTGACCCTCGGTCACCTTGCCTTTGCCCTTTTTCAGTAGCAGTCCTTTTCAAAGGCTCGGCAACTGCCTTCTTTGAAGCCTCGACACTGGTTCTTTTCTGAGCCTGAGTAATTCTTCCCGACTGATCAACTGGGGAGTACACCAGGTATTTCTCCAAGTTGGAGTCGTCGGTAGCGAAGAAGCCGAAGTCCAATTGGTCATAATTCCTCTTGTCCCGAGCAAAGACTAGGATCTTCACCACTAGGTCCTCCTCCTCGTCGGTCAGATTGGGATGTTTATACACTAAAAAAAAAAAAACACAAAGTTTGTCAGGTGCAAGGTAAACAACATATGTGCAATATAAAGCTAGTTTCAACAAGGGTTACCTTCATCGGACAAAATGTTGGTTTTCCGAGGAACGTTCGTGTTGTGTCAAATACCCACCTAAATTAATAGGCAAATACTTGGTATGTTTTACTCGCAAGTGCACAAGATCAAACGATCGAGGCTGTTGCTTGAGCACACGAGCGCACGCCTTGCGCTCATCTGGTTCTCTTGCATGTAGTGCCCTCAATCGCAGGTCTCCTGCGATTAATCGCACTACCAGAGCCTTCAGCTTTTCTCAAATTTGCTCTTTAAGCTCAATACTTTCAGGTTTTCTTCCTTTTCTTGCAAAGGCCTACAAAGACACATAAAATACAGAAAATGAATAAAATGGCATAAACTAACAACACTAAGGAATTAACACATATAAGTTTAAGGGCTAAAATATAAATATTTTGGCAATTAACAGCTTGCACCACCTCGAAATGAGAAAACTACCATTCTCCGGAAGCAAAAAAGTAGTTCTCCTTCCAATTCTTGTTGTTGGAGAAAGTAGGCTTCAAATGGATCATCTTCATCTTCTCCCGAACTTGGAAGGTAAAGATAACATCGGACTTTCGGTTCTTGGGGATTTGGTAAATCCTAAGAAATTCCTGAGCCGTCATAAGATGCTCATCCTTGAGGACGAGGGCCTTAGGGCATTGCAAGCAAAAAAGCATCTCTAGGCATTGGGAGCGATCTGATGCGGAGCCAAGTTTAGATGGCGCAACACATCTTGAACAACCCTCGGGAAGAGCAGCCTAAGCCTAGCCCTAAACATTACCTCGTACAGGCAAACTTCATGCACATCTTCTTGAAGAACGGCCCCGTTCTGACCTTTGTCGAACCGAAGATTCACTGATGGGGGGATGAAGCAATTTCCCTTAATCCAACTTTCGGCGGCCGAAGTAAGAGCCGACTACGAGAGGACCAAATATGAATCACCCATATCATCAGAGTCCGACCCGTCGTTACAGCCCATGATGTAGAGAAGGCTCGGGACAAGCAGACGAGGAATGCATGGGTAACCTCCTTGAATTAGAAGGTGGGTGACACTAAGCCAAAGGTGAATGACTGCAGGTTCGATTAAAGGAAGAAGAAAATGAAGGTAATCAAGAACTGGACTATTAGGGCCGATGAAAGGCTCGGCAGAAGGTATAGACTCAACCGAACCCTAAGAAACACTACTCTTAAAAAGTAGTATTGGGAAAAAGAAGAAGAATGGAGGCAAGCTAGGGAGAGAGAAACAAAAATTTGCAGAAAGTTTTGAGAAAACGGGAATGGAGGACGAGTGAAAGTGGAAAAGAAAGGGCTAAGGGTTCCTTTTATAGTGGCCATGGGGAAGAGGCATTTGAGTGCACCGAAGTGGTGGCACACGCAACCCTAGGGTTACACCTTGAGAACATGCATCGAAGTGACTCATCTCAAACGACGTGCCCCACCGAGCCACGCGATGGTTGACACCTAGCAGCCGCAACTGCCATCATACGTTGCCCAACATGTGGCAACAACCTCGAGAAGCAAAATCTAACAAATGAGTTGTCCATCATTCGGGAAGACCAACGATCTAGAAGGCCGTTGGCTAGGAAAGACCAGCAGTCTCGAAGGTCGTTGGCTCAGGAAGTCCAATAGTCTCAAAGACTGTTGGCTTGAGAAATTCAATAAATTTAGCTCCAGAAATTCATTTCAAAAATTTTGAAATCTTGGAAAACCAATCCAAGAAAAATTCTTTTCTCGAGGATAGATCGGGAACCGATCTATTCTGAAAGACAATAAATTTTCATAGTCACTCGGAGAAGGAAATTAGGGGGTAACTGTTTGGTAATAGATAGGCCATAGAAAGCCCAATGGACCTCCAGGCCCACTGATAAATGCAAGCCCACTAAAGATAGGCCCAGGACGAGACATAGCCAACCACTAAGGGAACAATAGTCCTTCCTCCGAGGGTACAATAGTCCTTTGGCAAGTGAAGCAAGCCAACGTTCACTAATGAACGTGGGATATTCTCGACGTCCAAGCAAAGCCCCACGTTCAACAGAACATGGTCCAGCTGTTAGCACCAAACCGAGCCACGTGTGCTCGAGAATAAGTCGAAAGCCCACGCCCAAAAGGCAAGTGTGGCCAAGCCACCCACTAACACACTCCACGATCTCATGTTCGTAGAGTAACCCACAACCCATGATCCACTTCTCAAGTATTGCGCATAGTGAATCGTCGGGAACGTGGGATCGAGAATTGGCGAACACTAACCGTTACTTGATGCCTATAAAAGGGAACCTCCAACCTAGTATTTGGGTAATCACTCTCAAGCTATTCTTGCTCACTTGCTCTTCTTCTCTCAAATCACGTACTGACTTAAGCATCAGAGCTATCCCCTGCTGGCACACTTTGGTAGCTCTTATCCTATTTTCCCTCTTTTGTAGATCAATGACTCCTTAGATTCCATGCAAAGTCACTCCTCGAAAAACTGTCTTCAACAATTAAAACCAGTTTTGCCTAAGGAAAATGTAGTATTCTCATGGGGTTACACTCTTTTATTTGGCGACACATCACTTGCATTGATGGTTTTCTATCAAATAAGTTTTCACACCTTGAATAAGTTTTCAAATTCGAAAGATGGTGTCTTATATAACATAAAATCTAAAAAAGGAAAAATTTATAATCCATTTCAATTTCAAACATGTGCAAACAACCAGTCTCACAAATAAATATTTGATGCAAACAAAAATAAAATAAAGTAATGGGAAAAGTGTACATACTCTTTTCAAATTATTACTTAATTGACAATGTCTCTTCAAACTTTCAATTAGGACAATGTCATCCTCAAATTATCAAAAATTGCCAATATCTTCCTAAGACCAACAAAAAGACAAAAATAACCCTAAATTTGTCAATAAGACAAAAATATCCTTATAAATTCAAAATTGATAAAGATATTGTTTAAATTTACACTCCCATTTTTTTTTTTTTTTTTTTTGAATTTTAATTTTATTAAGGGTATTTTCATCATTTGGAGGACCTTGACAATTTTTGGTAGTTTTGTGGATTTTGTAACAATTGAAGTTTATTTTAATTTATTATTTTATTTTCTTTTCTTTTCTTTTCTTTTGTTTTTATTTTATTTTTATTTTTATTATTATTATTATTTTATTTTGACATTGTCACACAAGAGGAAGGAAAGGAGTGAGAAGAATTTGAACTAGTGACATCCACTTCATGAGGCGTGGTCCCCAGCCGATTGAGCTACTTGTTGGGACAAGAGACATTATCAATTAGATGATAATTTAAGCGAGTATGTGAACTTTATCCAAAAATAAAATAGGTAAATTCGATTTTCTAAGGGTGTGTTTGGGATTGCGATTTCGCAAAAATAAAATGTGTTTTTAAAAGATATCGGAAAACGTAAGGCGTTTGGCATTGCGATTTAAAAAATACTTAATTTAAAATAGGAAAAAAATCTGCAATTTTTATAAGCAGGTTAGGGGTGCTTATTTGAAAAGGAGCAAATTTAAATCAAAATCACGATTTCACATAACAAATATTGATAAAAAAATATTTTTAACATGTTTTACCAAACGCTTTTACGATTTTAAAAACGTTATTTTTAAAGTCGCACTTATTAAAACCACAATCCCAAACTAATCCTAAAATCATTCAAAATTCTTTACATGCCCGCCTTATTTTAGACTTTGTCCTTTCTCTGCTGTCCAATTCTTCTGGTGCTCTTGTTTTTTTGGGGGGGCATATTTTTAATAGATAAATTCACAACTATATAATTGAAAAATAAAATCACAATTTTCATCATTTTAGCGTGTAAAAAATTAATTATTACCAATAAAAATTATATATGTTTACATCCTAGAACAATAAACTTAAATTAATAATAAAACAGACCTGCTTTGTTTTTTCAATTACAGATTACGGCATCTCGAAAAGAGAAATATTTTCCTCATGTGATCAAGAAAATTGACGTACTTGGTTAATTTCTACATGAGTTACCACCACAACTTTCTCTTTTATTTATTTATTTATTTATTTAAAATAAATTCCTTTGTCAATTTACCTTTAAAATTAGCGGTTTATCATCTGCTACATATCTCTCATTAGACACATCTACTACAAGTGTCAAGTTATTCATAGAAAAAAAAAAAAAAAAAAAAACCCACAAAAACCAATTGATTTGACGCATGAAACTTAAAGACATACAATCTAAGAACCTAAAGGGCAATCTCACAATAACATTTGTTTTTTATGAATGATTTGGCACTTGCCGACATGACATTGCATTTGGGTGTTGATATGGACGTTAAAGTGTCAAATGAAACACACATGACAAATGAGAAACCGTTAATTTTAACAATAAAATGACAGGATGACCTATTTTAAACTTGTACAAAACTTAAGAATCGTATTCTTGAGATTAAAAACCCAATGACTAAATCAAAATCAATTGAAAACCTAAGGACTAAATATGATTTTACCCTTTATTTTGTCCATGGGGTTTTTCCCTCTCATAACTTTAACTTTGATTTAATTTATTGGAAAAAGTACACACATCCTCCTTAACCTATCAAACAATTTGTAATTTCCTTTTAAACTTTCAATTGAAGAAATGTTCATTTCAAATTATTAAAAAATTGTAACGAAAAAATGACAAAAATACCCTTATATATATATATATATATATATATATATATAAAGTTTTGAAAATACTAGGAAAAGAAGGGGAGTATGTATACTTTTTCTCAAATTTAAAATTTAGAAGAACATTGTAAATTGCCTGATAATTTAAGGAGTACTATGTGTATTTTTTTTCAAATTTAATTTTAGTGGTTCGACAAAATTAAACAATGGGAGTGTTTTGAGATGAAACTACTAGGAAAGGAGGGGAGAAGAAAATTTCATAGAAAGAAACTGCCGGAAGATGTAAGTCAAAAGTCAACCGTCAACATATTTGAAAAAAATGGAATTACCAGTTAATCACCCCCAAGCATTTCACACACAAATTAAGACTTAAAAACCCACAACGTAGGTACACACCTTTCTCACAGAACGCAACTTCTTATAAACCTCCTCTCATCTCCTCCCCCGTCACCGACACACGCCGTCGACGCCGACACAAAGCAACCATGTTCTCCTCTAACGTTCGCAATCTCGAAGATGACTCCCCCTATGGCTGGCCTGGCCGTCATGACAGGAACATAAACGATATAAATAGCAAGATCATGCTAACGGCGATCGGGTCATTGTCGCTGGTGATCGTCTTAGTCATCGCCTTACACGTATATGCCAGATGTGTGCTCCGGCGCCAAGCTCGCCGCCGAGCAGCGCTACGTCACCTGGGGTTAACCGTAGCTCATGCCCGCTCCGGCGAGCAACCCAACAGAGGGCTTGATCCAACAATCATCGCGTTGTTACCGGTATTTGTTTTCCGGCGCAAGGACGGAGAGGTCGACGACGCCACGTCGGCTACGGAGTGCGCGGTGTGTCTGAGCATGATAGAGAACGAAGAGATGGCGAGGTTGCTTCCGAATTGTAAGCATGTTTTTCATGCCGAGTGTATCGATAAGTGGCTGGGATCGCACTCCACGTGTCCGATTTGTCGAGCCGAGGCTGAGCCGGCGCCCCTGGTTCAGCCGGAGCGCCGTGAGGCGCCGGCTGGTCCAGCCGGTGGCTTTGCACCCACGGCTCCACCGCAAAGCGTTCCTGGATTTTCGTGCATGGAAGGGACATCGGACGGTGCAGAAAAGGTTAGTGGTTCGAGCTTACGATTAAACTCGTTCAAAAGGATTCTCACTGGGGAAAGATCATCATCAAGAAGAGTTCATTCTCGTGATGAAGACGACGTCGTTATAGAAGATTTAGAGAGACAATGATTAATTTTTTACTCTTTCGTTTTTCAAATAAAGCATATTTAATTTTTGTTTTCGATCCTAAGTACATATACAAACTTGGCTCTATTGCTTAGACGTGATTATCGGTAATTTGAGTAGATAATATAAAAGATTTTATTTAAAATTAATTTGCTCCAATACATTTTGAATTGTTTGACTGTTTATAAATTCTCACATTATTTGTAAAACTTGAGGGATTTTGAATTAGATTGTTTATTAATTTTTTTACTTGGTCTAAAGTAGATCTGTTAGTGTTAGGTAACCTACGAAAAATGATGTTAGTTGAAGCTACTAATATAAAAGGGGCCGGTGCATATATATTAGGTGCCTCCTCCTCTGAGAAATGATCAAGATTTAAATAGTGATTATTGGGATTCGTGTTGATATGCTCAAATAAAATTTTTAAAAATGAAAAAAGAAAGATTAAGGGAAGATAAAGTCAATTGCTGATCTGTTCTTTGAATATTCTAGATCTACTAAAAGGAAATAATTGGTGGCCAGGTGTACACATGGATTTAAGGTTCTTTATAAATTAACTTTGTCATTTTAACATCAAGAATAATTTCTTTTTTCTTTTTGTCAAAATAGTAGAAAATGACATTAATATATAGACATCAAATGTATGTACAAGAAAACTGTCATTTTTTTCTTTCTTTCTTTTATTATGGGGAAAAATTACACTTAACCCTGAAATGACTTTTTTTTTTTTCTTACTATTATTATTATTTTTTTAACTTAAACCACCAAACATTTAAAAAGCGACATCTGACATATCAAAGTTACTTCAAATACTTATATTACCCTTAAAATTATTTAATAAGTAAAAACAAAAAACAAAACAAAACTTTGCAATTCTTATTTAGCTTACTTATATACGAAAAAGATAATTATCGAGGAATTCTTTTAAAAGGGTATAATCTTATAACTAATTAGGTAATTCATAGACAGTTTACTCGGTTAGAATTATGGGATAAATACGAAAAAAAAAAAAGAAGCCCGGATGAACTACTATCAATTTTTCAAAAAGAATTGTGAATTGACATGTATGACACTTGAATTAATGAAAAAACAAACTTTGATCAAAATCTTCTAAAAATAACAAAAACCAAATTTACCTTTTCTGATTATCAATACTAAATTTAAATAATTAAATAATTAAAAAAAAGAGCGGAAGTGGGTGTTGGCGGCTACTCTATGGATTGGTTTTTTATTTAAGAATTTCATTTTTTTAAAAAAATATGTGAGATTTTTTTAAAAAATGACGTGTATTTATCCTTAGAATTACATAGGTAGTAGAGTTTTTTAGATGCCTTGGTATGCACGCAGAAGATTGACCAAATGAATATTCATAACAGTAACCTTTGACTCTTTACGCGGAAAGTTTTTATTCAAACTTTGACAAACCTAAACTCAGCCCATTAATTTGACTATTTTAGATTGGTTAGGCTAACGGTTATACTTTCTTTCTTTCCATTCTACCTTGTAACGCTTAGGAAAAAAAAAAAAAAAACACTTGGAAGAAATATATATTAAAAAAAATATTGACATTTGTATTGCGGTATAATATATTGGGTTAACTCTTATTTGGGTTAAATACCTAATACTCCTTGGATTTCTTGTTTTTTTTTTTTTTCTTAGAGTTTGATTTTTATCGTAAGAGATCTTTGTGATTTTGATAATAGATCAAATTAGTTCTTCCGTCAATGGACCGTTAGTTGACTTAACGGAAGTCCACGTAGACTAATTAAAAGTTGGCACTTGACATAAATGGCCACGTTATCAGTGATGACGTGGCACCTAATTAAATTTTTTATTTTTTATTTTTTAAAAAATGGGTGATTTCGGCCACCCCTTTGGGCACCAAGGGGATGGCTTGCCACCCATGCCAATTTTTTTTTTTTTGAAAATATATATATTTTTAATTTTTTTCTTTTTTTAAAAAAATAAAAATTTAATTAGGTGCCAAGTGTCAACTTTTAATTGGTCCACGTGAACTTTCGTTAAGTCAACTAATGGTCAGCTAACGGAATGACTAATTTGGTCTATTATCAAAACCACAGAAACCTCTTATGATAAAAATCAAATTACAAGAGAGAAAAAATAAAAAAACGAAACCCGATGAGGTATTAAGTATTTAACCCTTATTTTATTAAAAAGACATGTGAGAATTAAATGTTCTCACCACAAATCTTAGTTTAATTTAAAATTGAAAAAATTAAAAAAGAAAAAAAAATAAGAAAAGAAAAAAGCAAAAACTTTGTCCTCTCTAAATTATCAATAAGGTCAATCTTTCCTTGTTATTTTCTTTTGTTAAATTCTTTGTCATATTTTCAATAGTTTCATAAAGGATTCTTTCATTGATTCTTAAAAGAAAAAGATAAGATATATAAGTGATCTAAATTTGTTGTAATCAAGGCTTAACTTAGAAGTTTGACTTCACCTTCCGATGTAGCCATGTAGGAACATCGGCCTACAAACATGGGCCATGGCCATCGATGTGGGCACATCAAATTCTATTTTGCTTTAATTTTCTAAGGGGATAAAAAATCTTCTCTCTCTCTCTCTGTCTCTCTGAGATCCTATAGCTACTTTCTCTGTATTTTCAGCAACTAGACTATGGCCATCAGGCTTGGAAGGGGAAAAAAATTCATCAAACTGCGAAATAATTTGTAATGTCTCTTTAAACTATTAATTAAAGCAATGTATCCCCTCTCCAAACTATTAAAAAAAAAAAAATCAATGTACTCCATAAATTCTAAAAATGACAACTACAAAAAATTACCCTTAATAAAACATTGAAAAAAAAAAAAAAAATGGTGGGTCTTCACGCAAGACCCATGGCCATAGTAGGCTGCTTTTCTCGAATTTATTTGGGGTACTTTTATTATTTATTTGGGGTACATTTTTGTCTTTTTACCTGATAGAGCGAGTACAATGCAATTTCTTCCTAGTTTAAGATAAATATTACTTCGGCTGAAAGTTTAAGAATAACATTACAAATTAATTACATGGCAGTCGGAGAGGGTTTATGTACTTTTCTTATAAAAAAAAAAAAGTGGCACGAGCCTTCTACGTAGTTGTTGCACCGCGCACATGATAAACTTTTTCATTGAAGTACAAGAGCAATCCTCTGAAATGGCAAAAGTGTTTCAATTAAAATTGGTGTAAAATTTTCATCAAACAAATCAAACTTGAATTTAAAGCTAGTGCTTAGAGACGATTGAACCAACAAGTATTGCCTGTCGAAATTCATCCCCCAAATCCATATGAGTCATTTGATTAATTTAGGAAAATGTCATATTGAGCCCCTAGGTTTTTATCTGATTTGAATTTAGTCATTAAATTTCTAATTTTAAGAATATGGTCCTTAGGTTTTGTACAGATTTTAAAATAGGTCTCTCAATCACGTTTTCGTTAAAATGAATGGTTTGTCATATGTTACGTGTGTCTCAATTGACACGTCAGTATTCATATCAGCACTTAATATCTGTTGATACACAGTTTTCCAAAAGATGACGTGGCACGCTTGCCGAGCTTGAGTTGGACCAACACCCGAACAATTTAACTGCACAACAAAGAAGAAAG
Organism: Corylus avellana; assembly: GCF_901000735.1. Classification (NCBI taxonomy): domain Eukaryota; kingdom Viridiplantae; phylum Streptophyta; class Magnoliopsida; order Fagales; family Betulaceae; genus Corylus; species Corylus avellana. The sequence continues at coordinate 13,668,520 of NC_081545.1, read as the reverse complement.
AAGGATCGAAGTGGCCGGGGGTGAGCCGGCGTGAGCACTCCGATGCCTAAGTCAGAATAGGAAAGGATAACAGTAACAACTACAGAGCTCAAGTTATGAGAGTTGTGATTACCTTTGCTTTGATCATATGACTTGTATTTATAGGCATTGGAGGAAATTTGATTTCCCACTTATTAAGGAATCTTATCCCTTGATATCGGCTAAACAAACATTTGAATGAAAAGATCATGTTTGTTAGTTCTTCCACGATTTAAGCGACTTGAGATCAGAGGATCAACTTCGTAATCTTTTAAGATATCAGAGTTATTCCCTTTACTGAGACTTAAATGTCCTGAGTTATTCTCGGACTTTATGGTCTCGGCTAAGGGTTGCCTCGGATTGGTGGTCTCGGATCACATGAGTAGGCCTTGTCTCGGATCACTTGAGTAGGTCTTGTCTCGGATCACTTGAGTAGGTCTCGGACTTGGGCCTCTTCTGGCTGGGCCCGAGGACTGCTCAATAAATGGTAAGCTAGTTCATGACCCAACAGTTACCCCCCAATTTCGAAGTTTGTAGAACTAAAGAAATTTCATGTCTTGATGGAATGAACCGAGGCCAGCTTTTCTTAAGAGAAATTCCGAGACAGTCAACATCTTTCCGACTCCGTCCCGGATTAATAAGGCGGCAAAATTTGAAATTTAAATTTCAGATTCAAAATTTAAATTTCAAATCTTGGAGGGTAAATTCAAATTCAAATTTCAAATATCAGGGGGGAAATTTGACTCTCGTCATTCCAGGTGTCGGTTGAAATTCCGAGACCTTATCGCTTCATTAATGCTGGCTTTTAAGTACCTTACACGTGTCATCTGCAGGCGGCGTCTGTTGAGCTTCCGAGGCCCCGTCGCTTCATTAAGGCTGGCTTTCAAGTACTTTACACGTGTCATCTGCAGGCGGCGTCGGTTGAGCTTCCGAGACCCTGTCGCTTCTTGGCATATTTAATGCCCCTGCTATTGAGTTGTATCCCTTTAAATAGGCTGTTAGCACTTTATCTTACTCATTCCTCTTCCGTCTCTCCAGAACCTATTTTTCCTTTCTAGCTTCTTTTCCTTTTGCTTCCCCTCTACTGAAAATAACCTATCATCATGTCTGGCGACGAAGGATCAGGTTCTGATGGTCTCGGAGGTAACACTTACCCAGCCTGCTGGCGGTCGGAATTAACTAAGGTTGATGAAGCGAGAATCCGAGAGGAATGTTTCATTCCCAGATCAGTGAAACTTCGATTTGATGAAGAGCAAATGGGCGCTATCGTGCGTGCTGACGCACATGAGGTTTGCTTATACGAGACCATGTTTCGTTCGGGTTTCCGTCTGCCTTTTCCAAGGGTAGTGAGAGAGTTACTGGGTCTCATAAATCTGGCTCCGCACCAGATTGTGCCAAATGGCTGGAGAGTTCTCTATGCCTGTATTCTGCTCTGGCCACTGGCCCTTGGACCAAACCATTACCTTTCTGCCAGAGAATTTTTGTGGTTTTATCGGCTTCAGAAGAACCCAAAGTGTGAGGGTTTATACAACTTCCAGTCTCGATGGGGGAAGTTTATACACATGGATGGTAAGTATTCCAGTAATCATCGGTGGAAGGCTAAATACTTCTTCGCCACTGGTCAATGGGAATTTCACCCTACTGAAATTGCTGAAGGTCCAAGGGTACCACGGGAGACGAGTGTTCCTGCCAGAAATGCTCCTAAGGAACCGACTCTCAACGAGGACGAACTGAAACATGTAGACAAAATCGCAGCATGGGCTCGGAGACATGAAGACTCGATGTTCTACACAAAGTTAATGGAAACTTTTTCTGAAGGAAAGGGTATTGAGGACTTTAATGGAGGCGCTGGCGAAAAAAGAAAGAGACTTGCCTCCGTGGTCGTCCGAGACCCAAGCCTCGCTACCCCGGGTCCTCCACCTGCCAACACTCGAGGTGCCACCCCCGAAAATCTCGTCTCGAGAAAGGCAAGGGCAAAATGGTTGAACAGCCCAAGCAGAAAAATATCCCCCTTCAAACAGGCGGGGCTTTAAAAATACGTGGGGATCCAGTCCCACCTATGGTTCCCCAATTTCGGACTACTGGCCCCTTAAAAATGGATGCCAAGGCTAAAAAGCCTAGCACTCCTTCTCGGGCAACCAGAGTTTTGAAGTTGGTTGATGAGGCTGAGGACTTGGAGGTCCCTCAGCCAGAAAAAAAGAAACCAAAGAAGGTGGCTGAAATGAAAGTGCAAGACTAGCTTGCTAACTTTCTGGCTGCTAGGAGAAAGGCGGGTCCTAAGCCCGTGGTCAGATCTGCTGCGGAAGTCGAGGCCTTCCTTGCTAACGAGCCCATCTCGGCTCGGCCGCTAAACGCTACACCTCTCGGCTCCGCAGGAGCTGCTGCAGATAACGCTATTTGTTGTGCAAATTTATTTAACTCGCAAGTGCACGAATCAATTGTAGTTTAATGGATTGCAAGTGCGAGGTCGATCCCACAGAGAATTGTATTTTTGAAAGAGCAATTTATATCTAAACTAATTAAATCCTAATCTAGTTCCAAAAGGGTTTTGATTTTTTGAGTTTTGAAAATTAAAGGATAAACATAAACTAAATAAAATAAGTAAATCTAAGGATAAAGGTACTAAGGTTTGGGAATTCACACTCACTAAATCATAACAACATACTTTATGTTTATCAATATTAATCCGAAGTTCTCACAAATTAAATCATAGATATGTTTTACTATGCTTCAAAGAATTAATCAAAACCATCCATGTATCCATTCATTGACCAAATCACAAAAGGAATCCAAATTAAATTGAAACACCAGATGTATCCGTAGAACAAATCACAAGGGATATCCAATTTTTATGAGTTAAAAGCCAAGCAATCAATCATATGAAATTATCTCAAATCATCACATGTATCCTTGAATCACAAGAGATATCCAAGAATTACTCCATACAATTGATTAGAAGTAAAACAATTGAAATATAAAACCAAATAAAATCAGAATAATAAAAACTTACATAAAAGTATTGATGTTCTTCATCGGTGAGGCTTCATCCCCAACCTTAGTTGGGAATTTAGCTCCACATAAAAATAAAATCTAAACCTAAACCTAAACCTAAAGAAAAAACTAAACAAAAGAATTTTGCTCTCTGGGATTGTGTCTTTTCTTGAATGCAAAGAAGTCTATTTATAGGCTTAGGGAAGTCCTAGCAGCCCAAGTAAACCTAGATAATTCGGAGGTCTGTCTCCCAGTCAAAATAGAAGTCTGAAATCGGAATAGGATTCGTCCAGATTTGTGTCCTTTAATTGCGGGGCGATTTTGACATAGTAACTGTACGAATTACGAAAATCCTATTTCACAACAAATTGTAGTATTTTGAGCTAGCTTTCCAATGCCGTTTGAATCGCTTCAATTCGATATTTGAGCGGAGAGTTATGGTCAAAATACTAAGATGTGTGCAGAATCTAAATTTGAATCCGATCCGAAATCTTATCAAATCTGAACTTTAATCTGATTTAACCTTTTCTTGGATTTGGTTAGACTTAACCACATCATCTAGGTCTTCTCAAAGTATGCTTTCTTCCAAACTTCGCATTTTTCCCTTTAAAGCTGTAGTTTTTCTTCAACGACCTACAAAATACTAAAAACACAAAACTAACACAAAATATTAAATAACGACACAACTAAAGGATTAACTAATGTAAATAAAGGGGTCCAAATATGCAATATTTGGCACTTATCAAACACCCCCAAACTTACATTTTGCTAGTCCCTTAGCAAAACAAAACAAAAAATAAAATGAAAGCAAGAAACATAAATCCTCTTTCGTGGGAGAGACGATTGCATTTAGCATATGCAACAAGCCTTTTAAACCCCTAGGCATCCCTAGTGGACGAGTGAAGTCTCGTGAGGGCTTAACATGAATGATACCCACAAACATTGTGCACTATGTTGTTAACAAGAAAGAAGTTTCACATGAACCATGGTTCTTATTCATGAGCAAACTAAAAAAGACAAACACCATCATAACAGTCAAAAGGAAATCCAAAATCAAATTACTCATAAATGGACAATTGAGACCTCATATGTTCTGAAATGTGTAAAGTGTAATTAGCATATAATCATGAAGCTTTCTGTTTAAACTCAAGATAAGTTCCATAAAATTTGAAAGAATCCCTAACAAATGAAACAACCAAGGCAAGATATGCATTTTTTTTTCTTTTCTTTATAGGCTTTGCAATGTCTAACTCCCTTAAGCTTTTTAATTGACTCATGTAACAAGTGTTAGGCCAATGACTCCCAAGCCAGGTAGCTTTAGGGCACTAGATGTAGAACATCCCTAAGGGCTTATTAACTTAAGTCAAAAAGGCTACTAAGCCAGACTAGCCATATCATAAATCAACACTGAACTTCACACCTTTTGACGCGAACACTCAATGCTTAATGAGGCAAGAGGTCCGGTTACTCAGTGAAAAACTCAACATGATCTTTATTTTCTTTTTCCTTCTCTTTTTTATTTATTTTTTTCTTCTTTTTATTTTTTTATTTTTTTATTTTTTTTTTTTATATATCTTGCAAGCCAATGGTTATTCATCAATAGGTCATCCAACAAATCTCAAAGAGAACAAGCTTAAGCTCAAACATCATACTTCACAGAAAACATGCTAATGTGCTCATAAAAATTTATTTCAAAACAAGTGAAATCTCTTTTACCCAAAAATAAGTCAAAGGACTCAGACTTTTAATGACATAATGATGATGTTCAACCCTTTAAGCAAGCTAATGAAATGCAAATCACAGTTATAGTTTAACTCAAACTTGACAACAACATAGCACAATTTTTTTTTTTTTTTTCAAATTTTTTAACACAAAATGACAAATAAAAATAAACAAATAAAAACAAAAATAAATAGACAAAGTGTTTTTCCATACCCCCAAACTTGAATTACACATTGCCCTCAATGTGTAGTATAGAAATACATTACCGGAAATAAAGAAATCTGAGTGTGAACAAGGCTAGGGCGTCCCCCAAACTTAAACACCAAAACACCTGTCAATAAAAACTAACAGCAATATTTTTTTCATAGAAACAATATCAAAAGATTAATTGCTGTTAGAAACAAAAACAAATAAAATTAACATGTAATGAAAAAGGAAAGAAAGAATTTTTGGAGTGAAGTGCAGAAAATAAACTGGAGGAGAAAACTTTACATTGCTTCCCCCTATCATGCGGATGTCCAACCAATCCCTTCCACCCCTTCTTCTTCAAAACTTCATACCCCTCTGGAGGGATATTTCGCCATCTTATGTAGACTTGCTTGCTTCGACAGATCTTCTTAGGAAAGTGGTTCCTAGATTTGTGTGCTTGTGTGCACAAGTCCTTGAATATCTTGACATAAGATGGCTCATGATGTGCCTCAAGAGGGACAGTGATGTAGGCGGGAGCTTCAGTACTCACTTCCATGTCACTGGGTAGGTCAGGATTTGTTGGTGACTCACTGTTCTCATGGTGCTTAACTTGCTCAGGGTGCTCAACTTGCTCCTCTTTCTCTTCCTCCTCTTTGTTATCCACAATTTCCTCACTCTCAAGTGTGATGGTGACCTGGGCATGCTCATGATAAGAATTTTTGGAATCATCCTCATCAATCATGTCGTGCCTTTCAGCCATCAGCTGACTTTGAAGCTCTTCTTCCTCTATTCTGTTGAAGTCAGCAACTAGATGACTGATCTGTCCTTCTATCTTGGTCATGGCCTGCTTAAGCTCTTGTATGTCTCTGTTGTTAGCCATGGTGGAATTCCTCATCTCCTGTACGGCTTGATTGGTGAAACCTTTTAGCTCTTGTATATCTTGGGAATTGCTCAGGGTAGCATTCTTCATATCTTGTATGTTCTTATCCATTGATTGCATGAATGCTTTCATCATGTCTTCCAGTGATGACTGTGGTGCAGGCACTTGAGTGGTAGACTGATAAACAGGAGGTTGAGCTTGATGATCGAACTGTGGATATTCTGAATGGTGCAATTCATCAAATTGGTGAGCATAATTTCCTGTAGCCTGAGCTGATCCTGAGAAATCATATTGGTTGCTCCAGTCCGGGTTATAACAATTGAAATTTGAATCAAACCCCGGGCTAGAGAAACTGGTGTTCATTTGTTCATATGAAAAGTTAGATCTAGCTGCTCTGATTTGATCTAATTTGTCCCATAAGTCGTTGAGCTCAGTTCGCAGATCTGGACAATTGTTCTCCTCATGATAAGGATTGAAACAAAATTAACATGGTTTAGGTGGGTAAACATTTTGAGGGTAGTTGGTAGGAGCTAGTGTCCTACAACTAGGAGAGGCATTAAAATCATTAAAATGAAAATTCATGCTTCTCCTCACTTTTTAGCATCCAGATATCCCACATAAAACATTAACCAAATTTTTTTTTTTTTTAAAAAAAAAATAAACTAAAAGAACAGCTAACACAATAAAAAAAAATGAAAACTAAAATTTAAAAACTCACAAAAAGGACCAAAAATAAATTTTTGGCAAAGATCTACGGAACTGCTGCTTTTGCTATGAGTGCGCTCGATCGCGCTGATGTGCGGAAGGTGCTGCGGCAGATCTGTAAAACAAGCCAAACAAAACAAAAAACAACAAGAAAAATCTTTTTTTTTTTTTAAGTAACACGAATAAAACAAAACAAATTGCAGAAAAATAAAATCCTAATTATAACTAGTAGAAGAAAAAAACTAATTTAGAAATAAATTGGTTTCAAAAATTAAACAATTCCCCGGCAACGGCGCCAAAAACTTGTTGTGCAAATTTATTTAACTCTCAAGTGCACGAATCAATTGTAGTTTAATGGATTGCAAGTGCGAGGTCGAACCCACAGAGAATTGTATTTTTGAAAGAACAATTTAAATCTAAAATAATTAAATCCTAACCTAGTTCCAAAAATGTTTGAATTTTGAGTTTTGAAAATTAAAGGATAAACATAAACTAAATAAAATAAAACAAAAGGTAAAGACTAAGGTTTAGGAATCCACACTCACTGAATCATAACAACATACTCCATGTTCATCAATATTTATCCGAAGTTCTCACAATTTAAATCTTATGTATGTTTTACTATGCTTCAAAGAATTAATCAAAACCATCCCATGTATCCATTCATTGACCAAATCACAAAAGGAATCCAAATTCAATTGAAACACCAGATGTATTCGTAGAACAAATCACAAGGGATATCCAATTTTTATGAGTTAAAAGCCAAGCAATCAATCATATGAAATTATCTCAAATCATCACATGTATCCTTGAATCACAAGAGATATCCAAGAATCACTCCATACAATTGATTAAAAGTAAAACAATTGAAATATAAAACCCAATAAAATCAGAATAATAAAAACTTACATAAAAGTGATGTTGTTCTTCATCGGTGAGGCTTCATCCCCAACCTTAGTTGGGAATTTAGCTCCACATAAAAATAAAATCTAAACCTAAACCTAAACCTAA
>NC_081545.1:13647767-13660904 GCF_901000735.1 Corylus avellana | reverse complement strand
CCTTTAATTTCGGGGCGATTTTGGCATAGAAACTGTCAGAATTACGAAAATCCTATTTCACAATAAATTGTAGTATTTTAAGCAAGCTTTCCAATACCGTTTGAATCACTTCAATCTGATATTTGAGCGGAGAGTTATGGTCAAAATACTAAGACATGTGCAGAATCTGAATTTGAATCCGATCCGAAATCTCATCCAATCTGATCTTTAATCCGATTTAACCTTTTCCTTGGATTTGATTGAACTTAACCACATCACCTAGGTCTTCTCAAAATATGCTTTCTTCCAAACTTTTCATTTTTTCCTTTAAAGCTGTAGTTTTTCTTCAACAACCTACAAAATACTAAAAATACAAAACTAACACAAAATATTAAATAATGACACAACTAAAGGATTAACTAATGTAAATAGAGGGGTCGAAATATGCAATATTTGGCACTTATCAAACACCCCCAAACTTACATTTTGCTAATCCTTTAGCAAAACAAAACGAAAAATAAAATGAAAGCAAGAAACATAAATCCTCTTTCGTGAGAGAGACGATTGCATTTAGCATATGCAACAAGCCTTTTAAGCCCCTAGGCATCCCTAGTGGACGAGTGAAGTCTCATGAGGGCTTAACAGGAATGATACCCACAAACATTGTGCACTATGTTGTTAACAAGAAAGAAGTTTCACATAAACCATGGTTCTTATTCATGAGCAAACTTAAAAAGACAAACATCATCATAACAGTCAAAAGGAAATCCAAAATCAAATTACTCATAAATGGACAATTGAGACCTCATATGTTCTGAAATGTGTAAAGTGTAATTAGCATATAATCATGAAGCTTTCAGTTTAAACTCAAGATAAGTTCCATAAAATTTGTAAAAATTTCTATCAAATGATACAACCAAGGCAAGATATACATTTTTTTTTTTTTTTTTATAGGCTCTGTAATGTCTAACTCCCTTAAGCTTTCTAATTGACTCATGTAACAAGTGTTAGGCCAATGACTCCCAAGCCAGGTAGCTTTAGGGCACTAGATGTAGAACATCCCTAAGGGCTTATTAACTTAAGTCAAAAAGGCTACGAAGCCAGACTAGCCATATCATAAATCAACACTGAACTTCACACCTTTTGACGCGAACACTCAATGCTTAATGAGGCAAGAGGTCCGGTTACTCAGTGAAAAACTCAACATGATCTTTATTTTCTTTTTCCTTCTCTTTTTTATTTATTTATTTATTTATTATTATTATTTTTTTTTTTATATATCTTGCAAGCCAATGGTTATTCATCAATAGGTCATCCAACAAATCTCAAAGAGAACAAGCTTAAGCTCAAACATCATACCTCACAGAAAACATGCTAATGTGCTCATAAAAATTTATTTCAAAACAAGTGAAATCTCTTTTACCCAAAAATAAGTCAAAGGACTCAAACTTCTAATGACATAATGATGATGTTTAACCCTTTAAGCAAGCTAATGAAATGCAAATCACAGTTATAGTTTAACTCAAACTTGACAACAACATAGCACAATTTTTCTTTTTCTTTTTTTTTCAAATTTTTTAACACAAAATGATAAATAAAAATAAACAAATAAGAACAAAAATAAATAGACAAAGTGTTTTTCCATACCCCCAAACTTGAATTACACATTGCCCTCAATGTGTAGTATAGAAATACATTACCAGAAGTAAAGAAATCTCAAGGTATGAAAAAGGCTAGGGCGTCCCCCAAACTTAAACACCAAGACACCTGTCAACAAAAACTAAGAGCAATATTTTTTTCATAGAAACAAAACATCAAAAGATCAATTGTTGTTAGAAACAAAACAAATAAATAGAAATGCAATATAATGAAAAAGGAAAGAAAAAATTTGTGGAGTGAAGTGCAGAAAATAAACTGGAGGAGAAAACTTTACAGTGCTTCCCCCTATCATGCGGATGTCCAACCAATCCCTTCCACCCCTTCTTCTTCAAAACTTCATACCCCTCTGGAAGGATGTTTCGCCATCTTATGTAGAATTTCTTGCTTTAAAGGATTGTCTTAGGAAAGTGGTTCCTAGATTTGTGTGCTTGTGTGCACAAGTCCTTGAGTATCTTGACATAAGATGGCTCTTTGAGATATTTAGACGCTGAAGCTTTGGGCTCTTGATGTGTCTCAAGAGGGACAGTGATGCTGGCAGGAGCTTCAGTACTCACTTCCATGTCACTGGGCAGATTAGGATCCATTGGGAGTTCACCATTTTCATGGTGCTCAACTTGCTCAAAGTGCTCAACTTGCTCATCTTTCTCTTCCTCCTCTTTGTTATCCACAATTTCCTCACTCTCAAGTGTGATGGTGACTTGGGCATGCTCATGATAAGAATTTTCAGAATCATCCTCATCCATCATGTAGTGTCTTTCAGCCATCAGCTGACTTTGAAGCTCTTCTTCCTCTATTCTGTTGAAGTCAGCAACTAGATGACCGATCTGTCCTTCTATCTTGGTCATGGCCTGCTTAAGTTCTTGTATGTCTCTACCATTAGCCATGTTGGAATTCCTCAGCTCCTGTACAGCTTGATTGGTAAAACTTTTTAGCTCTTGTATAGCTTGGGAGTTGGACTGGTCGACTTTTTCTATTAGTGTTTTCATCATGGCTTCCAATGATGACTGTGGTGCAGGCTGTGGCACTTGAGTGGTAGACTGATAAATGGGAGGTTGAGCTTGCTGATCGAATTGGGGATATTCTAAATGGTGCAATTCATCAAATTGGTGAGCATAATTTCCTGTAGCTTGAGCTGACCATGAGAAACCAGATTGGTTGCTCCAGTCCGAGTTATAACAATTGAAATTTGAATCAAACCCTAGGCTGGAGAAACTAGTGTTCATTTGTTCATATGAAAAGTTAGATCTAGCTGCTCTGATTTGGTATAATTTGTCCCATAAGTCATCGAGCTCAGCTCGCAGATCTGGACAATTGTTTTCCTCATGATAAGGATTGAAACAAAATGAACATGGTTTATGTGGGTAAAAATTTTGAGGATAGTTGGTAGGAGCTGATGTCCTATAACTAGGAGATGCATTAAAATCATTAAAATGAAAATTCATGCTTCCCCTCACTTTTTAGCATGCAGATATCCCACATAAAATATTAACCAATTTTTTTTTAAAAAATAAAATAAACTAAAAGAACAGCTAACACAATAAAAAAAAAATGAAAATGAAAATTTAAAAACTCACAAAAAGGACCAAAAATAAATTTTTGGCAAAGATCTACGGAACTGCTGCTTTTGCTATGAGTGCGCTCGATCGCGCTGATGTGCGGAAGGTGCTGCGGCAGAACTGTAAAACAAGCCAAACAAAACAAAAAGCAACAAGAAAAATCTTTTTTTTTTTTTTAAGTAATACGAATAAAACAAAACAAATTGCAGAAAAATAAAATCCTAATTATAACTAGTAGAAGAATAAAACTAATTTAGAAATAAATTGGTTTCAAAAATTGAACAATTCCCCGGCAACGGCGCCAAAAACTTGTTGCGCAAATTTATTTAACTCGCAAGTGCACGAATCAATTGTAGTTTAATGGATTGCAAGTGCGAGGTCGATCCCACAGAGAATTGTATTTTTGAAAGAGCAATTTATATCTAAACTAATTAAATCCTAATCTAGTTCCAAAAGGGTTTTGATTTTTTGAGTTTTGAAAATTAAAGGATAAACATAAACTAAATAAAATAAGTAAGTCTAAGGATAAAGGTACTAAGGTTTGGGAATTCACACTCACTAAATCATAACAACATACTTTATGTTTATCAATATTAATCCGAAGTTCTCACAAATTAAATCATAGATATGTTTTACTATGCTTCAAAGAATTAATCAAAACCATTCCATGTATCCATTCATTGACCAAATCACAAAAGGAATCCAAATTAAATTGAAACACCAGATGTATCCGTAGAACAAATCACAAGGGATATCCAATTTTTATGAGTTAAAAGCCAAGCAATCAATCATATGAAATTATCTCAAATCATCACATGTATCCTTGAATCACAAGAGATATCCAAGAATTACTCCATACAATTGATTAGAAGTAAAACAATTGAAATATAAAACCAAATAAAATCAGAATAATAAAAACTTACATAAAAGTATTGATGTTCTTCATCGGTGAGGCTTCATCCCCAACCTTAGTTGGGAATTTAGCTCCACATAAAAATAAAATCTAAACCTAAACCTAAACCTAAAGAAAAAACTAAACAAAAGAATTTTGCTCTCTGGGATTGTGTATCTTTTCTTAAATGCAAAGAAGTCTATTTATAGGCTTAGGGAAGTCTTAGAAGCCCAAGTAAACCTAGATAATTCGGAAGTCTGTCTCCCAGTTAAAATAGAAGTCTGAAATCGGAATAGGATTGGTCTAGATTTGTGTCCTTTAATTGCGGGGCGATTTTGACATAGTAACTGTACGAATTACGAAAATCCTATTTCACAACAAATTGTAGTATTTTGAGCTAGCTTTCCAATGCCGTTTGAATCGCTTCAATCCGATATTTGAGTGGAGAGTTATGGTCAAAATACTAAGATGTTTGCAGAATCTAAATTTGAATCCGATCCGAAATCTTATCAAATCTGAACTTTAATCTGATTTAACCTTTTCTTGGATTTGGTTAGACTTAACCACATCATCTAGGTCTTCTCAAAGTATGCTTTCTTCCAAACTTCGCATTTTTCCCTTTAAAGCTGTAGTTTTTCTTCAACGACCTACAAAATACTAAAAACACAAAACTAACACAAAATATTAAATAACGACACAACTAAAGGATTAACTAATGTAAATAAAGGGGTCCAAATATGCAATATTTGGCACTTATCACTATCCCTATTGGGTCCCTATCATTCCAGCCTCTTGGTTCGAACATCCAACACATTTTGGATGACATAGAACTGGAGGAAAACTCTGAGGCCTTAGTAGTGATGGTTCAGGAGGGGACCAAGGAGCATACTACCACGGTTCAGGAAGAAGGAGTAAGGACGTTATCACCCATTGCTGAAGTCGAGCACATGGATCAGGCTTCGAAGCCTGTCGAGGCCTGTCAGCCGACACCTTCTAATGCTAAGAAGGCCCCTGCTGCCGAGACGGCCTTCAGTGCCGAGAAGGCCTCTGCGGTAAGTGCCGAGACCTCCTCTTCTTCCGAGGCGCTTGTGAGACCAGAGGGGGTAGATTGGACAGTCGGCGGACCCCTTGCTACGTTCGGCGGCGACCTGAAGGGCAATCCTTTCCAGGCTTTAGTGGATTTGATTCCTCATGAGGGTCTTATAATGGAATGTGACACCTCTGCTCAGGGCATGACCGAGCAAATGCTCTTCAACCAACTCGTCGTAAGTTCTCTGACCTTTACCTTAGTCTGTTTTCCTTGATATGCATATGCTAACCGAATTTTTCACAGGGTTTCATGAGGTCGTTGATACTGTACTGTTATTTTTGGAAGACAGTACAGGGTTCAGCTTCTGAAATAAGTCGCCTTAAAGACAAGATCACTGAATTGGAGGCCAAGAATGCGGAACTGACGAAAGTCACTGTGGCGCAAGACGAGGAGCTGTTAATCTCAGGCCAGGAGCAGTCTAAATTGCTGGCTGAGACCTCTGAGGCTGTTGCGGCTCGGGCAAGGGCTGAATCAAAGGTTAACGATCTGCTGACTGAAATTGAAGGCCTCCGAAATGAAGTGAACCGCCTGCAAGAGGATAACTCTATTGTTAAGGAGGACTTCAATCAGTTGGAAGAGACACATGCAGGGGTGTCGGACCAGCTAAAGCTGGCCCAAAATGAGGTCTCGGATGTGAAGACTCTGGTGGCCAAGACGAATGAAGCCAAGGTGGTGGCCGAGGAGAAGCTCAAATTCTTTAAGGGAAAATACGCCCAAGTAAGGGCTCAGCTGAAGGAGGCTAAAACCCGAGCTGCCGACTACTTACGCCAACTGTCCTTTGCCTCGTGGGTTCGGAACTCTGCTTGGGCCGACGGGCTCATTCTTGGCTTTGAAAGTTTTCGAGCATGGGCTATGGACTCAACTCGGATGATAGATCTTAAAAAGGTGAAAGTCGAGGACATCCCTTGTTCGGACGCAGCCATGGCACAACTGATCAACCTGGGTCAAGAACAAATGCCTAATGCAGCAGGAATAAAAGATTTCTTCTACGATCCCTTTTCAGAACAACAGCATCGAGGTACTGAATCTGCTCCTGATAATGCCCATTCTGCCGAGGCCAATACAGCCGAGTCCGTCTCTGCCGAGGTCCCTGATGTTACCTCTAAGGAAAGATGATGTAATACTATTTGTACATACCTTTTTGTTAATGAAATGAGTTTTTGGTGTTTGTATGAGTCTCGGGATAACCTTTATTTATTCGTTGCTTAAGGTAGTTAGGAATTTATAATTGTATTTCTCCGAGTTATATCTCGGGAATTTCAACTTATCCTTAGTTATGCAACCTCGTGATAATTGATTGCTACCTCGAGTTAGGTCTCGTAGAGTTTGGTTGCTACTCCGAGTTAGGTCTCGGAGAGCTTGATTGCTGCTCCGAGTTTTAGGTCTCGGAGAGCTTGATTGCTACTCCGAGTTTTAGGTCTCGGAGAGTTTGATTGCGACTCCGAGTTAGGTCTCGGAGGGTTTGATTGTGACTCCGAGTTAGGTCTCGGAGGGCTGATTGCTATTCCGAGTTTTAGGTCTCGGAGAGCTTGATTGCTACTCCGAGTTTTAGGTCTCGGAGAGCTTGATTGCTACTTCGAGTTTTAGGTCTCGGAGAGTTTGATTGCGACTCCGAGTTAAGTCTCGGAGGGCTGATTGCTATTCCGAGTTTTAGGTCTCGGAGAGCTTGATTACGACTCCGAGTTAGGTCTCAGAGGGCTGATTGCTACTCCGAGTTTTAGGTCTCGGAGAGTTTTTTCAGCATTCTTCTCCGAGTCTAATAATTTAATTTATACATATGTATCTTATATGCTGCATAACTCCGAGATACTTTTATTCATTGAAATCAAAATAATGGAATGACAAATAAATCACATATCATTGCATTTAGACATAATATTTTTTAAGTTGCTCAGCGTTCCAAGGCCTTGGTAGAACCTTACCTTTGGAATCCTCTAAGTGGTATGCTCCTGCTCGTTTGCATTCAACCACCTTATAAGGTCCTTCCCAATTAGGAGCCAGTTTTCCTTCGGTTGTGTCTTTGGTTGCGAGAGTAGCTTTACGTAGGACTATATCTCCAACTTTGAAGGTTCGAGGCTTGACCCTCTTATTGAAATACCGAGCCACTCTTGCTTGATATGCTGCCATGGCCACTTGGGCTTGATCCCGCTTCTCTAGTAGCAAGTCTAAGTGCAGTTGTAAGCCTTCGTTATTAGTCTCGGATTTGAAGGTTTCTACACGATAGCTGCTTGAGCCTACCTCGGCTGGAATGACTGCCTCAGTTCCGAATGCTAAGGCATACGGTGTCTCTTCGGTTGGAATCCTCTTGGTTGTTCGGTATGCCCATAATACTTCTAGAAGATCTTTTGCCCAGTTTCCTTTCCGATCATTCAGCTTCTTCTTCAAGATTTTGAAAATTGTTTTGTTGGTGGCCTCTACCTGCCCATTTGCCTGGGGGTGCCTAGGAGACGAGTAATGGTTCCTTATTCGCAGCTGGGCACACCAGGCTCGGAATGAGTCGCAGTCAAATTGCTTTCCATTATCCGTGATAAAAGCATGGGGAATGCCGTACCGACATATGATATTCTTCCATAAGAATTGTTCTATTGCTTTGGTTGTGATATTCACTAAGGCTTCAACCTCTGCCCACTTGGTGAAATAGTCTATAGCAACAACCGCGAACCGTACACCTCCCCTGCTCCGAGGCAATGGTCCTACTATATCTACCCCCCATTGGGAGAAGGGCCAAGGTGAAGATATTGCACTCAGGTCTTCAGGAGGTTAATGAGTGATATTCGCGAATCGTTGGCACTTGTCACAATTTCTGACTATATCTGCCGAGTCCCGATTCATGTTGGGCCAATAGAAACCCGCTCGGACTGCTTTATGTGCCAATATTCTGGCTCCAGAATGGCTTCCACAGACCCCTTCATGGATCTCTCTAAGGATATAATTTCCTTCATCCTTCGAAACACATTTTAAGAGTGGCAACGTGAAACCCCTTTTGTAAAGGACTCCATTGATCATTGTAAACCTTTATGCTCTTACCTTCAATCGGATCTGAAGGG
This sequence comes from Corylus avellana, assembly GCF_901000735.1. Lineage (NCBI taxonomy): Eukaryota > Viridiplantae > Streptophyta > Magnoliopsida > Fagales > Betulaceae > Corylus > Corylus avellana. Next base: position 13,652,681 of record NC_081545.1, on the reverse strand, counting down.
AGTATTCCTCTTTCCAGGTATTCCACGATTTCTAGCTACCAATTAGGCATGGTCTCGGCTGTCGAGACCGACACCATCTCGGTAACTGATGACTGTGGAAGAATTTGGATAGGAGTCTCGGCTTCAATCTCTTTACTAGCCGTTGAGGCCATCCGGGCCAACTGGTCTGCCCTTTCATTCTCTGGTCTCGGAATTTTCACAATGCTAAACTTCTCAAATAAAGCTTGCAAATCCTGCACCTTAGATAAGTATAACTTCATCTTGTCTCCCTTGGCTTCGAATTCCCCTCGGATGTGCCCTACAACGACCCGGGAGTCACTCCGTATTTCGACAAGTTTGGCTCCCATTTCAAGAGCTAAACCGAGTCCTACCAAGACTGCCTCGTACTCGGCCTCGTTATTCGTTGTTCTGAACTTCAACTTTAATGCACTGCATAACTCTTCCCCATCGGGAGTAATCATTACTATTCCTGCTCCACCATGCTTTTTCGTAGATGATCCATCCACATAAATTACCCAGGTTTCATCACTTGGCCAGATAGTGATGTCTGGCAAATTAGTGAATTCTGCCAAAAAATCAGCCAACGTCTGGCCCTTGAGGGAATTCCGAGGGAGAAACTCGATATCAAATTCTCCCAGCTCAATAGCTCAGTTAGCTAATCTTCCCGACAAATCTAGCTTTCTCAGTACTTTCTTCAAAAGGTATTCAGTCAACACCCTGATAGTATGAGCTTGGAAGTAGGGTCGGAGCTTTCTGGAGGCTATAACCAAGGCAAAAGCTAGTTTTTCCATCTGGGGATATCTTTCTTCAGCGCCCCTCAAAGCTCTACTTGTGAAGTATACAGGCTTTTGGATTCCTTCTTCTTCTCGAATTAACGCAGCACTGACAGCCGTTTGGGACACGGCTAAATACAAATATAGTACCTCCCCAGGAATTGTCTGGCTCAGCAAAGGCGGGCTCATCAGGTATTCTTTCAACTGTCCGAAGGCTTCTTCGCATTCGTTTGTCCATTCAAAGGCCTTTCGCAAGACTTTGAAAAACGGAAGACACTTATTAGTCGATCGTGAAATGAACCGATTTAATGCCGCCACCCTTCCTGTCAATTGCTGAAGCTGTTTCAAGTTTCTCGGAGATTGCATATCCAAGACAGCTTGTATTTTTTCAGGATTGGCTTCCGAGGAACTTTCCTGATGAAATTCCGAATGCACACTTTGAGGGATTCAACTTCATCCCGTACTTCTTCAAGGTTGTGAACGCCTCTTGCAAGTCGAGTATGTGGTCCTGTGGCAGCACACTCTTGACTAGCATGTCATCGACGTATACTTCCATATTTAGTCCGATCTGGTCTCGGAACATCTTGTTTACCAGCCTCTGGTATGTTGCTCCTGCGTTCTTCAAACCGAAGGGCATGACTTTATAACAGTACAAGCCTCGGTCAGTTATGAACGCAGTTTTCTCATGGTCTTCGGGATGCATGTATATCTGGTTATAACCAGAGAAGGCGTCCATGAAGCTGAGTAATCCATATCCAGCTGTTGAATCCACCAATGCATCAATGCGAGGTAATGGAAAACTGTCTTTTGGGCAAGCTTTATTGAGGTCAGTGAAATCCACGCACATCCTCCACTTCCCATTGGACTTCTTGACTAATACTACATTAGCCAACCAATCGGGATAATATACTTCTTCAATGAAACGAGCCTTGAGAAGCTTCTCTACTTCTTCTGCTATGGCCACATTCCATTCAGGGGAGAACTTTCTTCTTTTTTGCTTTACTGGTTTCACACTTGGATCCACATTTAGCTGGTGGAGGATGTCTGCAGGATCAATTCCTGGCATGTCTTCGTGAGTCCATGCAAAAACTTCTAAATTCCTTCTTAGGAAGATGATGAGGCCGTCTCGGATTTTGGGACTGAGCTGCGTCCCAATCTTCAAAGTCTTGTCTCCACTTATTACCACATCCTCCAGAGGTTCAGCTGGTTCCCCCTTTGGGTCATTCCTGTTATTCCCACCTACTGTACCAATTACAATAGGAGTCGGATCCGAGACCCTCTTGAGAGACGTATTGTAACATCTTCTCGCCTGAGTTTGATCTCCCTTTACTTCTCCAACTCCTTCTTCTGTCGGGAACTTCATCATCAAGTGGTATGTCGAAGTTACAGCCTTTAACTTATTTAAAGCAGGTCTACTGACAATGGCATTGTAGGAACCTGGTCGGTCAATAACCAAAAAATCTACCATCACAATTTTTTGCTTAGGTGCTGTTCCTGCCGTTACAGGGAGTGAAATAAGACCAATCGGCTGGACCTGCTCTCTTGCAAATCCAACCAGGGGAGAGCTAAATGGTGTGATCCTGTCACGATCGATACCCATTTGTTTAAAAACTGGCCAGTATAGTATATCAGCCGAGCTTCCATTGTCCACCAGAATTCTGTGGATCATATGGTTGGCCACTGTTACAGTTACTACTAGCGGATCATCATGGGGCTACATTACCCCCCTAGCGTCCTCTTCAGAGAAAGAAAGGATCACTGAATCCTTTTTTGCAACTTTGGACGGTCTCTGCACTGTAAAGACTTCCTTGGCCTGTGTCTTCCTAGCATGGGCTTTCCTGGCCGAATTAGACTGTCCTCCACCAGCTATTCCTCCGGCAATAGTATGGATTTCTCCTACTACTCCTTGATCCCGAGGGGGTCTCGGATCTTCTCTAGGACCATCATCCCGATCACATCTCGGCTCCCGTGCCCTTTCAGCCCGGTTCCCATCTAATAGGAGAGGCTGTTGGTGCACCGCTCCTTGGTTCCTTTCCCCTGCTAGGAATCTTACCAGCCTTCCATTTCTAATGAAAGTTTCAATTTCCTGCCGCAAGGTTATGCAGTCTTCCGTCAAATGTCCGTGATCATTGTGGTACTCACAGAACTTCGTCCGATCTCGCTTCCTCGGATCACCCCGCAACTTACTTGGCCACCTGAAAGCTGGGTCTCTTCTGATTTCCATAAACACTTCGTTGACCTTGGTATTCAAAGGTGTGAACCTTCGATCTTCACGTCCCCGGGGTTCTGTCTTTGGGACTGATGGTACAGTCTTCTTTACTACTTTCTTCTGAAACCTTTCTTCCTTCGAAGCGGATGCTATAGGTGGCTCCTTTTTGGCGTCCTCCTTCTCCCGGTCTTCTTCCTCCTGACCTTTCGTGAGAGCCTTAATCATTTCCTCCTGATTAATATACTCTTCTGTTTTGGCGATAAACTCGGGAAGAGTTATTTCTGTAGAACTTTTTGATACTTCGGCCATTAGAGGCCCGTTTGGCCTGACTCCATGCCATAATGCGGATAATACCGTTTGATACCCCGAGTTATCCACTAATAATTTTTCTTTATTGAACCTATGCATGAAATCCTTCAGGCTTTCTTCCTTCCCTTGACGTAATGACAGTAAGCAAGCCGAGTGCTTCCTCCTCTTCTTGGTAGCCAGGAATTGGCTTAAAAAGAGACTTCCAAGTTCTTTGAAACTATCTATCGACTTGGCAGGCAATCTGGCAAACCAGTCCTGAGCAACTCCTTCCAGAGTGAGAGGAAAAGTTCTGCATGCTATTTCATCTGGAAACCTATGAAGGGAAAAGTGAACACAGACGCTTTCCATATGTTCAGAAGGGTCGCCACTACCGTTAAACTCCTTGACGCGAGGCATCTTGAAGTTTTCAGGCAAAGGGAAACTTAACACTCGATCAGTGAAAGGCAGGTCGGTGTTATCCATAAGCCCCGAAGCAGGGGTTTTTCCATCCTTTTCAGCCAGCTTGCGAGTTAGTTCTTCGTACTTCTTCTTTAAATCTTCCATGTCAGCACTCATCTGGGCCTCATTTCGCCCTTGAAATTGCTCCCTTCGAGGCCTAGTATGCTGAGACCTCTCTGGGTTCTGCTGCTCACGATGCTCCTCATTCTGGATAGTAGTATGATGGCTAGCTTGGACTGAACTTGCTTCCTCATCGCGATGGGAACCTGCGGTTCGCTTCCCATCACGAATCTCCCTTCGCCTTTCCCTCTCACGCTGTTCTTCACGCCTTCGTGCTCGCTCTTGATCCCTCTGACTATTCCGGCCTTCAGCAGCTGTGAGCCTTGCAGCCAGGTCTTCATTCTGCTTTTTCAGAACCTTCATAGATTCAGACATCTGCTTCATGAATTCGGCTAGATCGGATGGTGGTGGTACGTTGGAGGCTGCAGCAGTGGAACGGGTAGTCACCATTTTAGATTAGTAGAGAACTGATGAAAATCGAAGTTCCCACAGACGGCGCCAAACTGTTAACGCACAGTTTTCCAAAAGATGACGTGGCACGCTTGCTGAGCTTGAGTTGCACCCACACCTGAACAATTTGACTGCACAACAAAGAAGAAAGAAGGATCGAAGTGACCGGGGGTGAGCCGGCGTGGGCACTCCGATGCCTAAGTCAGAATGGGAAAGGATAACAGTAACAACTACAGAGCTCAAGTTATGAGAGTTGTGATTACCTTTGCTTTGATCATATGACTTGTATTTATAGGCATTGGAGAAAATCTGATTTCCCATTTATTAAGGAATCTTATCCCTTGATATCGGCTAAACAAACATTTGAATGAAAATATTATGTTTGTTAGTTCTTCCACGATTTAAGCGACTTGAGATCAGAGGATCAATTATAATATCTTTTGAGATATCAGAGTTGTTCCCTTTACTGAAACCTACATGTCCTGAGTTATTCTCGGACTTTTTAGTTTCGGCTAGGGGTTGTCTCGGATTTGTGGTCTCGGATAACATGAGTAGGTCTCGTCTCGGATCACTTGATTAGGTCTCGGACTTGGGCCTTTAGAGTAGGTCTCGGCCTTGGGCCTCCTCTGGCTGGGCCCAAGGACTGCTCAATAAATGGTAAGCTAGTTCATGACC
>NC_081545.1:13645330-13647595 GCF_901000735.1 Corylus avellana | reverse complement strand
GTTTTTTTCTTCTTTCTATCTTTTCACTAAAATTGCTGCATTCTCCTCTTAAGACCGAATGGCTTCAACCTTTTAACAACCAAGCCATTTTGTCAAAGCTTCTAGAAGAAGCTTAATAAAGAAGGGACAAAATGGACGTGTGAGAGAGAGAAACTTAAGTCAAAAGGTATGGGTGTAAAAGTAACCATAATTGTTTGGGGCCCACGGTAAGGTTGAAGAGGAAATGCAAGTCACCTCTTCTAACAAATCTCCACCTTGACTTGAATTTCATCAAGTCTTCAACACAAATCTCCTCAAGACGTCTCCTCCAACACCCCTAAGGGTAATTACAAACTACAAACACCAATCAAGCCCAAGCAATGCTTGAACTTGAAGATCGGAAGTGGCTTCGTCAACATGTCCGCTGGATTTTCCGCCATAGCAATTTTCTTCACTATGATATCACCTTGTGTCACGACCTCCCGAAGAAAATGATATCTGACATCAATGTGTTTGGTCCTCTCATGATACATTTGATTTTTGGTCAAATGTATTGCGCTCTGGCTATCACAAAATACAACAGTCTCATCCTGTTGCAAACCCAGATCACTAACCAAACCTCTGAGCCAAATAGCTTCTTTCACTACCTCTGCTGCTGCCATATACTCTGCCTCCGTAGTGGACAAAGCAACTGTCGACTATAAAGTCGCTTTCCAACTAATGGCACACCCCGAGAGAGTGAAAACAAAACCTGTCAGAGATCTTCTTTTATCCAAATCACCAGCATAATCTGAATCAACATAACCAGTGACACTGGAACTGATACCACTGCCTTTATCATAGACCAAACCAACATCTGTAGTGCCCCGTAAATAACGGAGTATCCATTTCACTGCCTGCCAGTGAACCTTGCCCGGATTCGCCATGTAGCGACTAACAACACTGACTGCCTGTGAAATATCTGGACGAGTGCACACCATAGCATACATGATGCTTCCAACTGCACTGGAGTAAGGAACACGCGACATGAACTGCTCCTCCTCCTCACTCTGTGGCGCAGACGCTGCTGAAAGTCTAAAATGAGCTGCAAGTGGAGTACTCACTGGTTTAGAATTATGCATACCAAAGCGTTCAAGTACTTTCTCAATGTACTTTTTTTGTGACAAGTACAACTTTCCCCCTTTTCTATCCTTGTGAATCTCCATACCAAGGATTTTCTTTGCAGTACCCAAATCCTTCATTTCAAACTCATCACTCAACATAGATTTCAATCTCTTAATCTCCAACATGCTTTTAGCAGCAATAAGCATGTCATCCACATAGAGTAACAAATAAACAAAAGAACCATCAGACAATTGCTTGTAATACACACAGCTATCATAGCTACTTCTTGTGTAACCATGTCTTATCATAAAGCTGTCAAAGCGCTTGTACCACTGTCTTGGAGATTGTTTTAAACCATACAACGACCTCCTCAACTGACAAACATGATCTTCTTTACCTTCAGCAATGAACCCTTCTGGCTGATGCATGTAAATGGTTTCCTCAAGCTCACCATGCAGAAATGCAGTTTTCACATCAAGTTGCTCAAGTTCCAAATCATTTAGAGCAACCATGGCAAGCAAAACACGAATAGAACTATGTCTCACAACAGGAGAGAAAACTTCATTGAAGTCCATACCTTCTCTCTGACTATAGCCCTTTGCTACCAAACGTGCCTTGAACCTTGCATCTTCAACACCTGAGATTCCTTCCTTTTTCTTGAAGATCCATTTGCAACCAACAGTTTTAGTGCCTTTAGGCAATTTCACCAATTCCCATGTTTGGTTCTTATAAAGAGACTCAATCTCCTCATTCATGGCAATAACCCATTGAGCAGACTCACTACTTGTGACAGCTTTTAAGTAAGTGGAAGGCTCCTAAACTGCAATGTCGTCTGCCATAGTAAGTGCATATGCTACCAAATCTGCATAGCCATATCTCTAAGGTGGCCTAATCTGCCTCCTGTCTACCAACCGCAATACTGGTATCTTGCTCTTCTTGTGGATCATCGTCATTAGAATTGGAATCATGAACATTTGTAACAGGCTGATCTTGAGTGTTATCTCACACCCTCTGTGAAGCCTCCACCTAAAGCTCCACCTCCTTGCTAGAACCCTGCTCCTTTCCTGCAGAAACAATAGACTCCTTTCTCGGGTAAAGCATGACAGATTCATCAAATACAACATCTCTACTGACTATAAACTTAGGTGATTTAGGATCAAAACACCACAATCTATATCCTTT
>NC_081545.1:13639919-13645230 GCF_901000735.1 Corylus avellana | reverse complement strand
ATGTATCCGTAGAACAAATCACAAAGGATATCCAATTTTTATGAGTTAAAAGCCAAGCAATCAATCATATGAAATTATCTCAAATCATCACATGTATCCTTGAATCACAAGAGATATCCAAGAATCACTCCATACAATTGATTAGAAGTAAAACAATTAAAATATAAAACCCAATAAAATTAGAATAATAAAAACTTACATAAAAGTATTGATGTTCTTCATCGGTGAGGCTTTATCCCCAACCTTAGTTGGGAATTTAGCTCCACATAAAAATAAAATCTAAACCTAAACCTAAACCTAAAGAAAAACTAAACAAAAGAATTTTGCTCTTTGGGATTGTGTATCTTTTCTTGAATGCAAAGAAGTCTCTTTATAGGCTTAGGGAAGTCCTAGAAGCCCAAGTAAACCTAGATAATTCGGAGGTCTGTCTCCCAGTCAAAATAGAAGTCTCAAATCGGAATAGGATTCGTCCAAATTTGTGTCTCTTAATTGCGGGGCGATTTTGACATAGTAACTCTACGAATTAGGAAAATCCTATTTCACAACGAATTGTAGTATTTTGACTTAGCTTTCCAATGCCATTTGAATCACTTCAATCAGATATTTGAGAAGAAAGTTACAGCCAAAATACTGAGACGTGTACAAAATCTAAATTTGAATCTGATCCGAAATCTTATCCAATCTGATCTTTAATCTGATTTAACCTTTTCGTTGGATTTGGTTGAACTTAACCACATCATCTAGGTCTTCTCAAAGTATTCTTTCTTCCAAACTTTGCATTTTTCCCTTTAAAGCTGCAGTTTTTCTTCAATGACCTACAAAATACTAAAAACACAAAACTAACACAAAATATTAAATAACGACACAGCTAAAGGATTAACTAATGTAAATAAAAGGGTCCAAATATGCAATATTTGGCACTTATCAAACACCCCCAAACTTACATTTTGCTAGTCCCTTAGCAAAACAAAACAAAAAATAAAATGAAAGCAAGAAACATAAATCCTCTTTCGTGGGAGAGACGATTCCATTTAGCATATGCAACAAGCCTTGTAAACCCCTAGGCATCCCTAGTGGACGAGTGAAGTCTCGTGAGGGCTTAACAGGAATGATACCCACAAACATTGTGCACTATGTTGTTAACAAGAAAGAAGTTTGACATAAACCATGGTTCTTATTCATGAGCAAACTTAAAAAGAAAAACACCATCATAAAAGTCAAAAGGAAATCCAAAATCAAATTACTCATAAATGGACAATTGAGACCTCATATGTTCTGAAATGTGTAAAGTGTAATTAGCATATAATCATGAAGCTTTCAGTTTAAACTCAAGATAAGTTCAATAAAATTTGAAAGAATCCCTAACAAATGAAACAACCAAGGCAAGATATGCATTTTTTTTTTTCTTTATAGGCTTTGCAATGTCTAACTCCCTTAAGCTTTCTAATTGACTTATGTAACAAGTGTTAGGCCAATGACTCCCAAGCTAGGTAGCTTTAGGGCACTAGATGTAGAACATCCCTAAGGGCTTATTAACTTAAGTCAAAAAGGCTACGAAGCCAGACTAGCCATATCATAAATCAACACTGAACTTCATACCTTTTGACGCGAACACTCAATGCTTAATGAGGCAAGAGGTCCAGTTACTCAGTGAAAAACTCAACATGATCTTTCTTTTCTTTTTCCTTCTCTTTTTTATTTATTTATTTATTTTTTATATCTTGCAAGCCAATGGTTATTCATCAATAGGTCATCCAACAAATCTCAAAGAGAACAAGCTTAAGCTCAAACATCATACTTCACAGAAAACATGCTAATGTGCTCATAAAATTTTATTTCAAAACAAGTGAAATCTCTTTTACTCAAAAATAAGTCAAAGGACTCAAACTTCTAATGACATAATGATGATGTTCAACCCTTTAAGCAAGCTAATGAAATGCAAATCACAGTTATAGTTTAACTCAAACTTGACAACAACATAGCACAATTTTTTTTTTTTTTTTCAAATTTTTTAACACAAAATGACAAATAAAAATAAACAAATAAAAACAAAAATAAATAGACAAAGTGTTTTTCCATACCCCCAAACTTGAATTACACATTGCCATCAATGTGTAGTATAGAAATACATTACCGGAAATAAAGAAATCTGAGTGTGAACAAGGCTAGGGCGTCCCCCAAACTTAAACACCAAAACACCTGTCAACAAAAACTAACAGCAATATATTTTTTTTTTTTCACAAAAACAAAACATCAAAAGATTAATTGCTGTTAGAAACAAAAACAAATAAAAAGAAATGCAATATAATGAAAAAAGGAAAGAAAGAATTTGTGGAGTGAAGTGCAGAAAATAAACTGGAGGAGAAAACTTTACAGCGCTTTCCCCTATCATACGGATGTCCAACCAATCCTTTCCATCCTTTCTTCTTCCAAACTTCATAGCCCTCTGGAAGGATGTTTCGCCATCTTATGTAGACTTCCTTGCTTCGACGGATCTTCTTAGGAAAGTGGTTCCTAGATTTGTGTGCTTGTGTGCACAAGTCCTTGAATATCTTGACATAAGATGGCTCCTGATGTGCCTCAAGAGGGACAGTGATGTAGGCGGGAGCTTCCGTACTCACTTCCATGTCACTGGGTAGGTCAGGATTTGTTGGTGGCTCACTATTCTCATGGTGCTCAACTTGCTCAGGGTGCTCAACTTGCTCCTCTTTCTCTTCCTCCTCTTTGTTATCCACAATTTCCTCACTCTCAAGTGTGATGGTGACTTGGGCATGCTCATGATAAGAATTTTCAGAATCATCCTCATCCATCATGTAGTGTCTTTCAGCCATCAGCTGACTTTGAAGCTCTTCTTCCTCTATTCTGTTGAAGTCAGCAACTAGATGACCGATCTGTCCTTCTATCTTGGTCATGGCTTGCTTAAGTTCTTGTATGTCTCTACCATTAGCCATGTTGGAATTCCTCAGCTCCTGTACAGCTTGATTGGTAAAACCTTTTAGCTCTTGTATAGCTTGGGAGTTGGAATTCTTGAGCTCTTGTATAGCTTGGGAGTTGCTCATGGTAGCATTCTTCATATCTTGTATGTTCTTATCCATTGATTGCATGAATGCTTTCATCATGTCTTCCAGTGATGACTGTGGTGCAGGCACTTGAGTGGTAGACTGATAAATAGGAGGTTGAGCTTGATGATCGAACTGTGGATATTCTGAATGATGCAATTCATCAAATTGGTGAGCATAATTTCCTGTAGCCTGAGCTGATCCTGAGAAATCAAATTGGTTGCTCCAGTCCGGGTTATAACAATTGAAATTTGAATCAAACCCCGGGCTAGAGAAACTGGTGTTCATTTGTTCATATGAAAAGTTAGATCTAGCTACTTTGATTTGGTCTAATTTGTCCCATAAGTCATCGAGCTCAGCTCGCAGATCTGGACAATTGTTCTCCTCATGATAAGGATTGAAACAAAATGAACATGGTTTAGGTGGGTAAACATTTTGAGGGTAGTTGGTAGGAGCTAATGTCCTACAACTAGGAGAGGCACTAAAATCATTAAAATGAAAATTCATGTTTCTCCTCACTTTTTAGCATGCAGATATCCCACATAAAACATTAACCAATTTTTTTTTTTTTTTAAATAAAATAAACTAAAAGAACAGCTAACACAATAAAAAAAAAATGAAAATGAAAATTTAAAAACTCACAAAAAGGACCAAAAATAAATTTTTGGCAAAGATCTACGGAACTGCTGCTTTTGCTATGAGTGCGCTCGATCGCGCCGATGTGCGGAAGGTGCTGCGGCAGAACTGTAAAACAAGCCAAACAAAACAAAAAACAACAAGAAAAATCTTCTTTTTTTTTATTAGTAACACGAATAAAACAAAACAAATTGCAGAAAAATAAAATCCTAATTATAACTAGTAGAAGAATAAAACTAATTTAAATATAAATTGGTTTCAAAAATTGAACAATTCCCCGGCAACGGCGCCAAAAACTTGTTGTGCAAATTTATTTAACTCGCAAGTGCACGAATCAATTGTAGTTTAATGGATTGCAAGTGCGAGGTCGATCCCACAGAGAATTGTATTTTTTAAAGAGCAATTTATATCTAAACTAATTAAATCCTAATCTAGTTCCAAAAGGGTTTTGATTTTTGAGTTTTGAAAATTAAAGGATAAACATAAACTAAATAAAATAAGTAAATCTAAGGATAAGGGTACTAAGGTTTGGGAATTCACACTAACCAAATCATAACAACATACTTTATGTTCATCAATATTAATCCGAAGTTCTCACAAATTAAATCATAGATATGTTTTACTATACTTCAAAGAATTAATCAAAACCATCCAATGTATCCATTCATTGACCAAATCACAAAAGGAATCCAAATTGAATTGAAACACCAGATGTATCCGTAGAACAAATCACAATGGATATCCAATTTTTATGAGTTAAAAGCCAAGCAATCAATCATATGAAATTATCTCAAATCATCACATGTATCCTTGAATCACAAGAGATATCCAAGAATTACTCCACACAATTGATTAGAAGTAAAACAATTAAAATATAAAACCCAATAAAATCAGAATAATAAAAACTTACATAAAAGTATTGATGTTCTTCATTGGTGAGGCTTTATCCCCAACCTTAGTTGGGAATTTAGCTCCACATAAAAATAAAATCTAAACCTAAATCTAAACCTAAAGAAAAACTAAACAAAAGAATTTTGCTCTCTGGGATTGTGTATCTTTTCTTGAATGCAAAGAAGTCTATTTATAGGCTTAGGAAAGTCCTAGAAGCCCAAGTAAACCTAGATAATTCGGAAGTCTGTCTCCCAGTCAAAATAGAAGTCTGAAATCGGAATAGGATTCGTCCAGATTTGTGTCTCTTAATTGCGGGGCGATTTTGACATAGTAACTCTACGAATTAGGAAAATCCTATTTCACAACGAATTGTAGTATTTTGACTTAGCTTTCCAATACCGTTTGAATCACTTCAATCCGATATTTGAGAAGAAAGTTACAGTCAAAATACTGAGACGTGTACAAAATCTGAATTTGAATCTGATCTTTAATCTGATTTAACCTTTTCCTTGAATTTAGTTGAACTTAACCACATCATCTAGGTCTTCTCAAAATATGCTTTCTTCCAAACTTTGCATTTTTCCCTTTAAAGCTGTAGTTTTTCTTTAATGACCTACAAAACACTAAAAACACAAAACTAACACAAAATATTAAATAACAACACAGCTAAAGGATTAACTAATGTAAATAAAGGAGTCCAAATATGCAATATTTGGCACTTATCA
>NC_081545.1:13636100-13639819 GCF_901000735.1 Corylus avellana | reverse complement strand
AAAAGGGTTTTGATTTTTTTTGAGTTTTGAAAATTAAAGGATAAACATAAACTAAATAAAATAAGTAAATCTAAGGATAAAGGTACTAAGGTTTGGGAATTCACACTCACCAAATTATAACAACATACTTTATGTTCATCAATATTAATCAGAAGTTCTCACAAATTAAATCATAGATATGTTTTACTATGCTTCAAAGAATTAATCAAAACCATCTCATGTATCCATTGATTGACCAAATCACAAAAGGAATCCAAATTCAATTGAAACACCAGATGTATCCGTAGAACAAATCACAAGGGACATCCAATTTTTATGAGTTAAAAGCTAAGCAATCAATCATATGAAACTATCTCAAATCATCACATGTATCCTTGAATCACAAGAGATATCCAAGAATCACTCCATACAATTGATTAGAAGTAAAACAATTGAAATATAAAACCCAATAAAATCAGAATAATAAAAACTTACATAAAAGTGATGTTGTTCTTCATCGGTGAGGCTTCATCCCCAACCTTAGTTGGGAATTTAGCTCCACATAAAAATAAAATCTAAACCTAAACCTAAACCTAAACCTAAAGAAAAACTAAACAAAAGAATTTTGCTCTCTAGGATTGTGTATCTTTTTTTGAATGCAAATAAGTCTATTTATAGGCTTAGGGAAGTCCTAGAAGCCCAAGTAAACCTAGATAATTCGGAGGTCTGTCTCCCAGTTAAAATAGAAGTCTGAAATCGGAATAGGATTCGTCCAAATTTGTGTCTCTTAATTGCGGGGCGATTTTGACATAGAAACCGTCCGAATTACGAAAATTCTATTTCACAACAAATTGTATTATTTTGAGCTAGCTTCCTAATGCCGTTTGAATCACTTCAATCCGATATTTGACCGGAGAGTTATGGTCAAAATACTAAGACATGTGCAGAATCTGAATTTGAATCCGATCCGAAATCTTATCCAATCTGAACTTTAATCTGATTTAACCTTTTCTTGGATTTGGTTAGACTTAACCACATCATCTAGGTCTTCTCAAAGTATGCTTTCTTCCAAACTTCGCATTTTTCCCTTTAAAGCTGTAGTTTTTCTTCAATGACCTACAAAATACTAAAAACACAAAACTAACACAAACATTAAATAGCGACACAACTAAAGGATTAATTAATATAAATAAAGGGGTCCAAGTATGTAATATTTGGCACTTATCAAACACCCACAAACTTACAGTTTACTAGTCCCTTAGCAAAACAAAATGAAAAATACAATGAAAGCAAGAAATATAAATCCTGTTTCGTGGGAGAGACGATTGCATTTAGCATATGCAACAAGCCTTTTAAACCCCTAGGCATCCCTAGTGAACGAGTGAAGTCTCGTGAGGGTTTAACAGGAATGATACCCACAAAAATTATTGCACTATGTTGTTAAGAAGAAAGAAGTTTCACATAAACCATGGTTCTTATTCATGAGCAAACTTAAAAAGACATACACCATCATCATAGTCAAAAGGAAATCCAGAATCAAATCACTCATAAATGGACAATTGAGACCTCATATGTTCTAAAAAGTGTAAAGTGTAATTAGCATGCAATTATGAAGCTTTTAGTTTAAACTCAAGACAAGTTCCATAAAATTTGTAAAAATCTCTAGCAAATGAAACAAGCAAGGCAACATATGCATTTTTTTTTTCTTTTTTTTTTTAATTAATTAATTAATTAATTATTTTTTTAGGTTCTGCAATGTCTAAATCCCTTAAGCTTCTAATTGACCCATGTAACAAGTGTTAGGCCAGTGATTTCCAAGCCAGGTGGCTTTAGGGCACTAGATGTAGAACATCCCTAAGGGCTTATTAACTTAAGTCAAAAAGGCTACGAAGTCAGATTAGCCATATCATAAATCAACACTGAACTTCACACCTTTTGACGCGAACACTCAATGCTTAATGAGGCAAGAGGTCCGGTTACTCAGTGAAAAACTCAACATGATCTTTATTTTCTTTTTCCTTCTCTTTTTTATTTATTTTTTTTTTTAATTTTTTTTTTATATCTTGCAAGCCAATGGTTATTCATCAATAGGTCATCCAACAAATCTCAAAGAGAACAAGCCTAAGCTCAAACATCATACCTCACAGAAAACATGCTAATGTGCTCATGAAAATTTATCTCAAAACAAGTGAAATCTCTTTCACCCAAAAATAAGTCAAGGGACTCTGACTCCTAATGACATAATAATTTGTTCAACCCTTTAAGCAAGCAAATGAAATGTAAATCACAGTTACAGTTTAACTCAAACTTGACAACAACGTAGCACAATTTTTATTTTTTTTTTTTCAAATTTTTTAACACAAAATGACAAATAAAAATAAACAAATAAGAACAAAAATAAACAGACAAAGTGTTTTTCCATATCCCCAAACTTGAATTACACATTGCCCTCAATGTGTAGTATAGAAATACATTACCGGAAGTAAGGAAATCTCAAGGTGTGAAAAAGGCTAGGGCGTCCCCCAAACTTAAACACCAAGACACCTGTCAACAAAAACTAATAGCAATATTTTTTTTTCACAGAAACAAAACATCAAAAGATTAATTGCTGTTAGAAACAAAAACAAATAAAAAGAAATGCAATATAATGAAAAAGGAAAGAAAGAATTTGTGGAGTGAAGTGCAGAAAATAAACTCGAGGAGAAAACTTTACAGCGCTTTCCCCTATCATGCGGATGTCCAACCAATCCTTTCCACCCTTTCTTCTTCCAAACTTCATAGCCCTCTAGAAGGATGTTTCGCCATCTTATGTAGACTTCCTTGCTTCGACGGATCTTCTTAGGAAAGTGGTTCCTAGATTTGTGTGCTTGTGTGCACAAGTCCTTGAATATCTTGACATAAGATGGCTCCTGATGTGCCTCAAGGGGGACAGTGATGTAGGCAGGAGCTTCAGTACTCACTTCCATGTCACTGGGCAGATTAGGATCCATTGGGGGCTCATTATTCTCAAGGTGCTCAACTTGCTCCTCTTTCTCTTCCTCCTCTTTGTTAGCCACAATTTCCTCACTCTCAAGTGTGATGGTGACTTGGGCATGCTCATGATAAGAATTTTCGGAATCATCCTCATCAATCATGTAGTGCCTTTCAGCCATCAGCTGACTTTGAAGCTCTTCTTCCTCTATTCTGTTGAAGTCAGCAACTAGATGACTGATCTGTCCTTCTATCTTGGTCATGGCCTGCTTAAGTTCTTGTATGTCTCTGCCATTAGCCATGTTGGAATTCCTCAGCTCCTGTACAGCTTGGGAATTGTTTATGGTAGCATTCTTCATATCTTGTATGTTCTTATCCATTGATTGCATGAATGCTTTCATCATGTCTTCCAGTGATGACTGTGGTGCAGGCTGTGGCACTTGAGTGACAGACTGATAAACAGGAGGTTGAGCTTGATAATCAAACTGCGGATATTCTGAATGGTGCAATTCATCAAATTGGTGAGCATAATTTCCTGTAGCCTGAGCTGATCCTGAGAAATCAAATCGGTTGCTCCAGTCCGGGTTATAACAATTGAAATTTGAATCAAACCCCGGGCTGGAGAAACCGGTGTTCATTTGTTCATATGAAAAGTTAGATCTAGCTGCTCTGACTTGGTCTAATTTGTCCCATAAGTCGTTGAGCTCAGCTCGCAGATCTGGACAATTGTTCTCCTCATGATAAGGATTGAAACAAAATGAACATGGTTT
>NC_081545.1:13630138-13636000 GCF_901000735.1 Corylus avellana | reverse complement strand
GTGCACAAATTCTCATTGATATAAAATCATTACAATCTAAAAATTAACAATAAAATAAATAAAATACAAGAGATGAAAAGTAGAGTATGGAAAGATCTCACAATGTGCTATAGAATCACGCAAGAGCGTTGTCCTTAAAGGTTGATTCGTGCCTCCCGGAGTGTATAACTCGGTGCGATCGGATCCTTTGACACGCAACCTCCCAGGATTAGACTATAGCGTCTAACTTCGTTAAGGACGCACTTCCAATAACGAAGTGTAATAGAACAACCCAATTGTCAAAGTAGATGAGGGACTTCAGAATATTATTTGTAGGAAAAACCAATAATATAGCTTATGGCTTTATGTCAAGAAACAAGTGTTTTACAACACTATACTTATTGGAAAGAAAAGAAAGTGATTTTTCCTATATATCCTTATTAGAGCTCAACATATATATATATATATATATATATAAATGCTGGAAAGTTTCTTTTTTAATGTCATAAAGAAGTTTAATGACCAAACGGTCATAACATAAAAAACTCCCAAAAAGTTGTTATAAAATACAATAATACTTATTAACTCTAAACGGTCATATATATATATATATATATATATATATATATATATAAAAAAGCTTATGACAGTACGTTGAAGACCAAGTCTTCAACGTATGAAATAGCTAGTCAATAATAACAAAATTAAAACCTTTGTAAATAAAACTTTAATGATTTAAACGGTTAAAAAATAATAATGGCTTTGTAAAGTTTTAATAACAAAACAACTGAAAAATAATGTTTGTAACACATATACTACAACAATCCCCCACATGTTACAAACATTAAAATAGAAGGAGATTGAAAGCATGCATCGATGTGGTACCCGAAGGTTTTAACCGCACCTAGGATAAATAAGTAGGAACTTAATGAATCATGGTAGAGTTAAACTCTTTTAACCAAATCCACAAGTTAAACAAACTTATCATCCACATAACTTTCTCCAAAAACAAAAAATTAAATCAAATCAAATAAACCAAAAGTCAAATCAAATCAAATAAAGAAAATTGGGTTGTTCTATAGCGGGTTGGCGCCTTATACAGGCCATGCGCCTCTGGGCTTCATGAGTGCTCTAGAGACTTGCCAAAGTCTCATAGGAGGCGGCACCACCTCCACACTCACATAGGTGGTGTCCATCAAGAATGTGTGCAGAGAACATCCCATCCCAACAAGTAGGGACTATGGACCCATTAAGAGTTTTAAACTCATCCTTACTCATTCTGCATCTTTTGTTATTACACCATAAAATGGCTTTCATGAGCGCTCTAGAGACCTACCCAAGTCTCATAGGAGATAGCACCTCCACACTCATATAGGTGGTATCCATCAAGAGTGTGTGCAGGAAACACCCCATCCCAACATGTAGGGACTATGGATCCATTAAGAGCTTTAAGCTCATCCTTAATCACTCTGCATCTTGTACTGTCTTACACCATAGGGATGGACTCATAACTAATCTTTTCAACAAGATAGTTAATAAACATAAATTGACAGTACCATATCTCATTTCACTTGTGACTTCGTTTCCCATTAAACCTCATTCATGGGATCTCCAATCACAGAGGTTGGGTATCAATCACAGTGTCATGATTTGGGTATCAGTCCTATCCCCCTCGATGCTTCTCTCACTAGCCTTCTTGCTAGTGGCATGGTCAAAGAATCTGCAGAATTCTTTTATGACCTCACAAAGTCCATGGACATATACCGGTCTCAATAAGCTGCCTCACAATATTGTGCACTTTCTTATTATAAATTATTTGCTCGAGCTTTGGCAGCCTGAAAATCACAATAAACACATAGGTGGAACTGTGTTAGCTTATAAAGACAAATAAATTAACCAATAGGTTCTTAGCCATTCATCTTCAGTTCCTGCCTTCTCCAAGGCAATTAACTCTGACTCCATAGTAAACCTTGCTAAGCAATTTTTTTTTAAGGACTTCCAAGAGATAACTCTCTTAGCCAGAGTAAACACATAACCACTAGTAGGCTTTGCTTATCTGAATCAAAAATCCAGTTAGCATCACAATATCCTTTCAATATAACAGGATAATCACAACATGACAAACCAAAATTAATTGTGCCTTTAAAGTTTCTCAACAATTTAGAGATAGCATCTCAATGCTCAATACCATGATTATGAGTATATCTACTCAATCTACTAACAATATATGTAATATATATCAAGGCATATACAGTTTGTCAAAACATCAAGCTATTAATGATTTGTGCATATTTTTCTTGCAAAACACAATCACCGTGATTCTTAACCAAATATATTTTTGAATCATATGATGTAAACATAGGTGGATAATCAAAGTGCTCATATCTTTTAAGCATCTTTCAAGCATAATATATCTGAGATAAAATAATGTAATAATTATCTCTAATAACCTTAATGTCCAACATGACATTCGTTTTACCTATGTCTTACATATCAAAATTAGATGCAAGAAATCTTTTAAGTTCATGCACAACATCAATGTTAGTTCACAAAATAAGCAAGTCATGAAGATAAACAAATAATGACACATTCATTATTGTAAAACTTGTTATGCATTTACTTGCATCATTAATCAAATATAAATTAAACAATATCACCTTGTCAAACGCCATTGTTTAGGAGCTTGCTTTAATCCATACAAGGATTTCACCA
Source organism: Corylus avellana (assembly GCF_901000735.1). NCBI lineage: Eukaryota > Viridiplantae > Streptophyta > Magnoliopsida > Fagales > Betulaceae > Corylus > Corylus avellana. Next base: position 13,633,309 of record NC_081545.1, on the reverse strand, counting down.
GTTTGCACACTTTATGTTCTTGACCGGGGATTACTTGTCTCTCGGGCTGCTTCATATAAATCTCTTCACAATTTAGAAAAGTAACTTTGACATCCATTTGATGTACTATAAATTTATAAACATAAGCAATAGCAAATAACATTCCAATTTATATAATTTTAGTAACCGGAAAATAAGTATCAAGTAATCGACATTTTGCATTTACTTCTAGCTTTTAGCTACCAAGTCTACTATGTACTTATTTATTGCATTATCCGGTTTCTACTTAAACACATGTATATAACCAATTGATTTGGTCCTTAGGAGGTAACTCAATGAGTTCCTACGCATGGTTAGACATAATTGATTTCAATTATTTATAGCTTCTAACCAATTAAATTAAAAATAAATAAAATGCATCAAAAATAGATTTAATAGCTTCACCATAATATATTGGATCATCATCAACAATATAAGCAATAAAATTCATACCGAGATTCCTTTCGTTCTAGCTTGCTTGCTTCTTCTCAATTCTTACACATCATCAACAATTTTATTAGAAGCACCAAAAAATCATGAAATAATTTTTTCCTTATTTTTCAAAAGAACACATGCTCAAAGATAATAGCATTTTTAGATTCAATAATAGCATTGCAATCTAAAACATCACTCTTGATAGAAGGGAATCTATAGCATGAACTATTACATGTAAAACCAATAAAATCACAATCATAGGTTTTAAAATCAAGTTTCCTCATTTTAGGTTTGGGAAACATAACATTTGTCAAATACCCCCACACTTCGAGGTATTCCAAACAATGCTTATGAATGTGACAAACAAAATAAAGGCTCCCCCCCACACTTTGGTAGATAGCCTAAAAACTGATAATCATACCATTCATAATTTATTCCAGTATTCTAATTTCTCTTCATTCTCTTGATGTAGGCAAGACTTACATGTATAAATCTATCATGCTAAATATTAATGGAATAAACCAAAAAGTCATAAGAAAATAAATTTTTTAATAATAGCACACAAATGCTTTAAGAAATGACTTCTATGAGCTCATTTTTCTATAAGTATGATCTATCATTTACTCTTCTTTCTTTTCTGTCAGTTGACAATTCTAAAGATGTCTTAAAAATACTAATCATCACTTGTGATTTTTCAACATAATCCTTATATATTATACATATAGGGGTTGCATATTTCAAGTTCTATCAAGATTTTAAAAATAAAATCTTTTTAACTAAAGCCCCAATAAATATGCAAAGTATCAAGTCCAACCAAATAATAATCAACTATTATTGGCTCATTTTAATAAATACGCCAATGATATCATTCTTATGATATGATAAATTTATCATGTATCAAATGAACCTCAATAATCACATATATTTTATTCTGAACCATCATGTCAGAGAAATTTGAAAGCTGAATGATATATATGAGGAATTACCAAATAACTTAAAGTGGTTATACTAATCTAGCATGTCATAGCTAACATAAATGCTAGATACTATTTCTTTTTTGAAATAGATGAATCAATAGAAGCCACCGCTTATCATATACAAATTCATGTAATTATAAAATTTTGCACCAGCTTTAATTCAATCAAGGAGGACCATCATAACTTCAATTTTTTTTTTATTTAATAAATGAAATTGTATATTATGTCTTGAAAAAAATAAATCAAGATCTATGAATCATAATTTAAGAACTCACAGCGGAGCCAACGATTTTACCAATATCCTCCAAAATAGATTGTCGCCACTACACACCAATTAGGTGTCGTGAGAACCGATCAACTCAATACGCGCACCATATCTCCTTTTCCTATCATATGCTTTCCTGCAGGAATCTTTAGCAATGTAGTATTCTCTGCACACAATTAGCAACGTCTATGTATTTTCTCCATCACAAAAATGAATAATCACTCACAGTTATTATTATTAATTTACATTGATGTTTTCTAGCCAAGCTTAGCACAACATAACAAAGAAAATGCTAAGTTCTACAAATCCATAAAAAGGCTTAACTCTATTTATTGTAAGAATAGTAACCCAACAATAAAAGATTATTTGACAAACAAATTAAATTAACATAAATTTGAGTTCAAATAATCAAAAACTCTTTCAATTAAAATATTTTCACTTTCAATACCTACACATGAGATTAAGCTCTTTTTCTGATAAACAAATCAATTATCAGAATTTTTCACAACAAAATCTTTCCACCCAAGAATTGATTTCATCATTCTCGTATGTGAATTGTATACCACAAACTTTTATAGTATTTGACTTCTCATAAGTTTAAATACTATTGTTATGATACTAATCAAAATATTTGTGCAACCATCATAATCAACCTTTAAGATTGTTGGAAATAATTTTGGATGGTGCACAAATTCTCATTGATATAAAATCATTACAATCTAAAAATTAACAATAAAATAAATAAAATACAAGAGATGAAAGTAGAGTATGGAAAGATCTCACAATGCTATAGAATCACGCAAGAGCGTTGTCCTTAAAGGTTGATTCGTGCCTCCCGGAGTGTATAACTCGGTGCGATCGGATTCTTTGACACGCAACCTCCCAGGATTAGACTATAGCGTCTAACTTCGTTAAGGACGCACTTCCAATAACGAAGTGTAATAGAACAACCCAATTGTCAAAGTAGATGAGGGACTTCAGAATATTATTTGTAGGAAAAACCAATAATATAGCTTATGGCTTTATGTCAAGAAACAAGTGTTTTACAACACTATACTTATTGGAAAGAAAAGAAAGTGATTTTTCCTATATATCCTTATTAGAGCTCAACATATATATATATATATATATATATATATATATATATATAAGTGCTGGAAAGTTTCTTTTTTAATGTCATAAAGAAGTTTAATGACCAAACGGTCATAACATAAAAAACTCCCAAAAAGTTGTTATAAAATACAATAATACTTATTAACTCTAAACGGTCATATATATATATATATATAAAAGCTCATGACAGTAAGTTGAAGACCAAGTCTTCAACGTATGAAATAGCTAGTCAATAATAACAAAATTAAAACCTTTGTAAATAAAACTTTAATGATTTAAACGGTTAAAAAATAATAATGGCTTTGTAAAGTTTTAATAACAAAACAACTGAAAAATAATGTTTGTAACACATATACTACAACA
>NC_081545.1:13532197-13630038 GCF_901000735.1 Corylus avellana | reverse complement strand
TTAAAAATATAATGACTAAATCTAATTAAGACGACAACTTGAGGATTAATTATAATTTTTTCCATTAATTTATCCACTTAATTTTAGCTCAACTTGGTGTTGGGCAGTGAGGCTATTAAAACTACACAGTTTTATTGGTTAAAAATTATGATGAGAGAGAGAGAGAGAGAATGAAGCATTAGTGAACATTTTTAAAATGTTTACACTAAAATGGTCCATCGTTATAGCACTTAATTTCTAAGCAAGGAAACATATAATTAAATAACGAGTAATGCAAAACATAAAATTCATGTCATCCTTATGTCCCCAAAAACTGATGTGATTTTTAAAATTATAACTGGATAGAAATCTAATAGTGATCTATAACAAATTCAATAGTAATTTAAAAGCCACATCAATTTTAAATAGACACAAAGAGAATATGAGTCTTACGTTGAGGGTATGTTTGATATGCGAAATGGATGTTCTATTAAGAAAAAGGAATAGCCTTTATTAAGAATAGAAGAATATGATATAAAATAGCCTTAGTGTTAAAGTATACTGTTGTGCAAATTTATTTAACTCGCAAGTGCACGAATCAATTGTAGTTTAATGGATTGCAAGTGCGAGGTCGATCCCACAGAGAATTGTATTTTTGAAAGAGCAATTTATATCTAAACTAATTAAATCCTAATCTAGTTCCAAAAGGGTTTTGATTTTTGAGTTTTGAAAATTAAAGGATAAACATAAACTAAATAAAATAAGTAAATCTAAGGATAAAGGTACTAAGGTTTGGGAATTCACACTCACCAAATCATAACAACATACTTTATGTTCATCAATATTAATCCGAAGTTCTCACAAATTAAATCATAGATATGTTTTACTATGCTTCAAAGAATTAATCAAAACCATCCAATGTATTCATTCATTGACCAAATCACAAAAGGAATCCAAATTCAATTGAAACACCAGATGTATCCGTAGAACAAATCACAAGGGATATCCAATTTTTATGAGTTAAAAGCCAAGCAATCAATCATATGAAATTATCTCAAATCATCACATGTATCCTTGAATCACAAGAGATATCCAAGAATCAATCCATACAATTGATTAAAAGTAAAACAATTGAAATAAAAAACCCAATAAAATCATAATAATAAAAACTTACATAAAAGTGATGTTGTTCTTCATCGGTGAGGCTTCATCCCCAACCTTAGTTGGGAATTTAGCTCCACATAAAAATAAAACCTAAACCTAAACCTAAACCTAAAGAAAAACTAAACAAAAGAATTTTGCTCTCTGGGATTGTGTATATTTTCTTGAATGCAAAGAAGTCTATTTATAAGTTTAGGAAAGTCCTAGAAGCCCAAGTAAACTTAGATAATTCGGAGGTCTGTCTTCCAGTCAAAATAGAAGTCTGAAATCGGAATAGGATTCGTCCAGATTTGTGTCCTTAATTGCGGGGCGATTTTGACATAGAATCCATCCGAATTACGAAAATCCTATTTCACAACAAATTGTAGTATTTTGAGCTAGCTTTCTAATGCCGTTTGAATCAATTCAATCCAATATTTGAACGGAGAGTTATGGTCAAAATACTAAGACGTGTGCACAATCTGAATTTGAATCCGATCCGAAATCTTATCCAATCTGAACTTTAATCTGATTTAACCTTTCCTTAGATTTGGTTAGACTTAACCACACAATCTAGGTCTTCTCAAAGTATGCTTTCTTCCAAACTTCGCATTTTTCCCTTTAAAGCTGCAGTTTTTCTTCAATGACCTACAAAACACTAAAAACACAAAACTAACACAAAATATTAAATAACGACACAGCTAAAGGATTAACTAATGTAAATAAAGGGGTCCAAATATGCAATATTTGGCACTTATCATATACATATACTCCAATACTTGGAATAACTATTTTCATAATTAATGAGAGAATAATTATTCTATGGCTATTTCATTGAATCTTCTTTTGACTATTCATTTTTTTAATGGAATAGTCATTACGCATACAAAATGTAACCATAGCATCAAGGAGGGATTAATATTCTCTAGAATTCTTCATATACAAGCACGTAGATTTTCTTGAATAACAATCATTGATTTTGTTTAGGAAAGTAATCAAGAATCAAATCCTATTCAGTGCCCACCACTAGAGGCAGTGGTTTGATGGTCTCAAGAGCTTTTCCATTGGGTTTGGATAATGCAAGGGCATGGGTTTGACTCCTGGATATGAGAATCCTCATGCTTATTTGTATTATCCCCCTTGAGTCCCATCAATGCCCTGACGGGGTAAGCGGTTAAACTATGGACTGGCTGGTCTTGATGGTGTGTCTGCAATTTCCGCCATCTAGGTCCTTCATGAGCAGTCCCTCGCGGGTTGGTGCTACTTTGATCACGTCCAAGTACAATAGTCACAATTGGTCTCCTCCTCCAACCTTTTTTGAATAGAAAAAAAAAAAAAAAAAAATTCTGTTCAGCGCCCATTGTAGCATGGAACAAGGCCGACGAACGGAAAACCCCAATGGACAAATTGGTCTACTAGGAGTAGACAGCTAAAATGGCATACGCATCCCAAGTGCTCACCCATCGCCATGTCACTAATACCCCCCTTTATTCTTAGCATGAAATCTGGGCTAGAAGGAATACATGAGGATACTGTGGTATATTTTGTTTATAAATACCTCCGATGGGATCACAACACTTGGACTCTTAGAAGAGTACCTCTTATAATGTATTACTCCAAATTATTAATTAGGAATATGTGAGCTTTGGTTGGATTTGTTAGGATTTGTTTTTAAGGAAATAATTTTAACTCATTGTATCAACCGGACGTTCAAGGTTGGATAGACGAACGTTCCCAGGAAACCTTAGTCCCAGATGTTTGACAAAGTACAAATGAACTTTTGCTTGTAACCCTAGCCACACACGTTCGTAGTGACCCAAATAATTAACTAGGCTTAGGTAGTTTTGTTAGAGGGTTAATTGGATTTTTGGGTCACTAGGGGTAGCTAGAGGGTCATTTTTAAGAATTTCAGACTCTCTCGCCGAACGTTAGTGTGGGGACCATGCGAGCGTTCGTGTAGGGACTAGCTCGAGCAAACGTTGACTTTTGATTAACCACTGGATATTGCCCGAGCATACGACTACAACCCAAAACGCATTGGGTAAATAGTATATGAACTCTAAGCACTGTAGTACTGTGCACTCGCTGCACTGCATGCCTGCTCCTGTAGTGCTCTCAGCTTTTTTCCCTATAAACACTACAAAAAACTTACCAATTTGTAATGGCACTTTAGTAACGTGTCAATAGGTTTGACATGTTACTAAATGTTAGTACCGTGTGTTTAGTAACATATGCGGCGTGTTAATAATTTGGTCGTTACTAAATTCAAACACGTTACTATTTAGTAATGTGTCAATTTTAGCACGTTACTAAGCTTTAGTAACATGTTAATTTATGACACGTTACTATTTAGTAACGTGTCAATTTTGGCACGTTACTAAATAGTAACGTGTCATAAATTGACACGTTACTAAACCATATAGGAATTTTTTTAAAAAATAAATTTTTCCGAAATTTATTTATGTGTACACCTGATAACAATAACTATCAATAGCTATCAACATACATCATTTCTCGAGTCGTATCCGAACAATTAATCAAGATGATGTCCACAAAACATACATATATACATCATTGTCTATATATATCAATATTGTTAATAAACAAATAAATTCAACTATATATATATACATCAACAAAACATAAGAAATTCAACTTAAGTGATTCGCAAATACATTACGTATAAACACCCAAACAAAAAACCGAGTGAACACCATTATGACGGGTCAACTTCTCCGCATTCACTGCAAATAAATAAATAACAATCAATCAGCATACAAACACTCGAACAATCAATCAAGAATCATCAAGTCCTAAGCGATTAGCAACGTCAAAGTATACGAAGGTCATACTCAACAATATTTAGGTTTAGTGACGTGTATAAACATCAGATAAACAACTTCAACGTTATATCTACACTGCCAACACACACCTCAGGGTATATACATAGTTTCAATGATAATCCATTCAAAATGTGAAAATGATCTGAAATTACGAAGCATATATATGATCTACACATATCCAGCATTTCCACAACCACAACACATATTAATTAGTATCCCTAATTTTCAAGTATTTTGAGTTAAGTATATACGCTATTTATGAATATTCGATAATAACTTCTTATTAAGTCATATGTATACGTACGGGCTTCCTGAACTAGTGGTACATTGTCTTGATAAGCGAGACTTTTGTCCAGTCGAGGCCCGTTGTGGGTTTTCATTTTGATCACCGTCCTTAGCTTCTACCCTTACATCATCTACACATATTACGATGTAAATGTGTTATACACATGCATGTGTTTCAAAAACATACGAACAAAGAGTGATTACCAAACAAAATTACTAACTGTTAAAATGATAGTCATTTCAGAAGACGATTGTATTACTTAAAGAGAAACAAAAACTAATATAGTTTTACCTGATCGGCTATCTATTGGGGACCTCACAATCACACGGGCTAGGGACTCTACGTCGTACGGAGCTCTAACATTAGTCACTTCCGGCTCGAAGTTGGCATGTCTCGAGCCCTCAAGCACACGAACCCATGCCTCATACGTCGCCATCTCCTCGGCAATCTGTGCAGCCATCTATGCAGTAACCTGGTGTGTCACCTCCGCAGTAATCTCAGCCCTCTGCTGGGCCAACTGTGCAGCCATATGTGTCCTATGCTACTCCCTTTCAGCTTCGAGTGCTCTTTCAATCATTTGCGAGACGTTAGAGCTTCCGGGATTCTGTGAACGTGATTAGGACTGTGTATAATAAGAGTGGATGTAGCCGTGCGCAGGGAGAATATTCTTACTAACCCCCCGAATATGACCCACATATTTAGGCTTAGAGCCATGTGCCTAGGCGTATGCTTCATTTGGTGCCCACCGAATAGTCCCATGGGGCCTATCTACCAATTCTGCAGGATCGTTTTCCAATAGCTCCTCCATCCTTACCTGTATGTTACATTACACCCAATCATTGTTATTTATATGTTAATCCTAAATAATTTTTCTATACACAAATAAAAATGAAAGATAAAGGGTGTAAACAACATACAACTCTCTCTTCGACCTCCCGATTTGGGTAGCTACCGTCTTTCTTTTGGTGGGTCTTGATGTAAGCCTTTGCTCGCGTAGGAGCCTTATCTCTCTCATTTGTTATTATGTATATTAAATTAAAGATGATATATATATATATATATATATATATATATATATATATATATGTATATTTATATAAATGGTAAATGACAAACATACCTCCTCATTTGATAACCTTGCGAAGCTCTTCGAGCCGGTGCAATGTGGTGTGTTATTCAATGCTCGTATCTCTCTCATATGTTGAGCATAATCCTACGCCAACACAACATATATACGTTATTAATATGTGAGCCATCTTCACAATATTTACAATATCTGAAACTACACAATTGAAATTAACTTAGTGACCTACTTGATAGGATCGATTGCACTATTTCTCCAACAATATATCTGCAACATCCCGATATTTCTCTTATTTTCTTTGTAAATAAAATTAAGTGTTATGCTGAAATAATCTCACACAGCGGAAAAATTGAAGTTATTAATACAAAATAATACCGTTAAAAATACTTTTCTTTATACAAAGTACCCACAACTATGCCAAACAAGGCCCTTATACGAATCTATCAAACTGTCTAAACTCTAGACAAACTCAACCAACTTGGAATCTCTGTAAATCTCAAATATGAATCTCTAATCACAACTACATAATTACCTTGACTTTCCATTCCTGCATGCACTACAAAAAAAACTGTAGAGTAATAAGTCAATTGATTCACGATAATATAAATCATTGTTGAAGCAATTATATCAAAAGGCCAGATATTTAATAAAACTACAAAGATCTATATTATTGAATATCAATATCATACTCAATAAGTTAGAATACTTACAGTGGGTTACATGAATGAATCATCAAAGGTAATTACTTGTTGAAACTCATTCTACTGCAATTAATCCTTAATCAAAATTTCCCAATCATTGACTCTCTCTCTTTCTCGCCCAAACTCTCTTTCTTTCTTCCTCTCAATCTCCTTTCTCTGACTTATCTCAATCTCTCACTCTCCCTCTTCTCTGGTTCGGTTGAGGCAAGAAAGAGTGCATTAAATAGGCAAGAGGGAGGAAAGAAAAACAAAGGAAAAGAAAATAATGGGGTTGTGGGAGTAGGTAGCAAGTAAGAAAAGAAAAGAAAGAAAATAATAAGATGAAGTAGGCTGTCGGAATTAGTGGGGTGGGGGAAAAGTAGGTGTGTGGGAAAAATTTCACTCACTCCAATTTATTAAAAACAAATCCAAAAAAATCTCCAATACTATTTTCACCTAATTTCCCTTAATAATCTGAATCCCAGAAATTCCTCACTCATAAAATCAATCACGAATTATTACGTACAATCATACTCCAAATTATATCATTCAGTCATCAATTATCATATCGCTTAAATCTCCCCATAAAATAATCAGGATATAATCTCTCATATAAAATCATCATCATGATATAATAACCTCAAATCAATATTCATTCCAATAATATTCATAAGATATATAAATTCCTCAAGAATAAATATTATTACCTAATATCATCAATAAATATCTCCACCTCAAAAATAAATATCAATACTAAATAATATATCATCAAATAAATGTCTCTAAAATAAGACTTTAAAAATCTGGGATGCTACAATATCCATGCCTGTGCTGCTATACCCTCGAAGGAACTCGCACATCCTCTGCTTCACTGTCACAGTCGTCTCACTACACTGAATATGGAGTTTCTTTTTCAAGTCATGTCTCCAACGCCTCAGTTTCTCGCCCATGTCACATAATGCATCGTTCTTGAATACCTCATTGTCCAAGTCAGGAGAGATATGGAATTGCATCTACATAAGTTAGAAATTGAGAAATTACGAACCCTATATTATACTTTCACCGTCAACTAATCGTTTCACAAAATAAGTAAAATAGCTGCTATGTACATATGATTGTAAATTAAGAATATCGTAACGTTTCACATACCATCAATGAGCTTCATAAATCCTCCTTCGTGTTGACAAGTACCTTTGTCTAGTCATCGGATATCCTGAGGAAAGCCTCACTCCTGACAGTCTTGCCCATCACCTATTTTAATTTCGACCCCCTTTGTCCTATTGGCTGCCACGATCCATTATACTCCATCACCATCCTTTTCCCAGGGGGGATGTCCCACAACTTGTGTGACTCATTTATGTACAACACTTCAATTTTATCCTGTGAATCTACATTGACGTTTAACAAACACAAAAAATGAGTACCAACATTAATTGGAAGTGAATGCTTATAACTACATATATATAGAAGAATATGAATAAACAAATACCTATATATTTCAACCTTGACTAGCATACATACCTATCGTCCGAACTTCTTTGACACCCAACACTTGCCCAGCCGGTCTAGCGGGCTAGCGGTCCAATGGGTCATCTGTCTCATCCTCCATGTCATCATCGGCCTGCATCTCACTATCATCCATGTGTGCACTGCTATGTGGCCACCTATCAAAATAGCCGTGTGGCAACAAACCAAGCTAGGTCAATGATGTCAGCGGATGGCAAATGCAAGGATTTGCTCGAGTCTCGAGGATAGGCTCATATCGATATCCGAACTGGCTAAGGCTTGTCAGATGGGATGGGTCAAGCATAGCCGGGTCTATTGGACTCAAAGAGCAGGGAATATCTTCAATGTTGAAGACATGATTATGTGTCGCAGGGGTTTGCCCTTCCACATGCTCTGGAAGTATCGATCAATACCCTAACTGCTGCCTCAGAAGCATAGCAACGCCCTGCGTCTCACTATTACAGGGTCGTATTGTCTCGACCCATGTCCACCTGTAGTCTGTCGCGTAGAAGACTGTGTCCTCCGTCCTCTTGTCATCCTCCCTCGAGTACTCATACTACCCTACGAAATAAAGCACGTTACATATTAGTTATCTGTACAACATAGCAAATATGCAATCAATGTTTAAATATATGTCATCAAACCAATGAATGACAATCAATGTATAAATAGATAACAAAGCTTTACACGTACAATATTCAAAAATAATATGATCACACACGCTTTGATCAGTGCTAAATTTGGTCGAACGTATTCCACGTCATCATGTGGATCATCAGCTTACTCTCATGGTAGTTGACATGATCATCATGAGGCCCTTGACCCTGACCAACGTCGTATATGTTTCTAGGTTTAGTCCTTACAGCGCAAGCCCAATCTGGGTTCCTTTCATCTTCGATGTAAAAAGCTTGTTCCACTTGGAAAGTCAGCACATATGGCTCATCAGTAATCAACTCTCCCCTATGGACAAGATTTTTGAAGTTCACAAGTGTTAAGCCATACTCGTCCACCTTGTATCCCCTGTCCAATGTGTTGTCCACCCAATCACACTTTAACAGAACATACTTCGTCATGTCGTAATACTCTACCTCAAGTATTTGGGTTAGCTTTCCAAAGTATATTTCGCCATCAATAGTCGGCACGCACACGCCACTGTTCTATGCCCTCTTTCCCACATCATGTGCAAGAGTGTGAAATAACTTGCCGTTGATTACATATTTGTTATATTTGATTGCTGAGATCATCGACCCTCTACAATGCATTATTAGTTTATGACCCATTTCATTCCTGCATCGATCGTCCAAACGATCAACCTGCGAGTATAATACAATGAAAGACGCATAGTTAGTGTGGTGAGGGAATAGAAATAAGAAGCAAATATTTTTAAGTTAGTAGGTACACATGACATTAGTCTTACGTAGTCACGGTACCCATGGCAAAATTGCTCAACATGTTGGGTTTCCAACTGATCGTCCGTTAGTTGCCCCCTAGTTCTTGGTTCCCTAAGCATATCCCTGTGCATCCTACAATTTCAAATTAAATCAAGAAATTATAATCCACAACTAAGGGTGTAAGATAAATGAACATGCTATGCTATTAACCCGACTCACATCCGTAATTGGAGAAACTCGTCCGAGCTAAACATAATATAACAGTGAATCTGAGTCAATGTGCGTTTATCAAGGTCGACTCGTGTTCCCTCCCCTTTAGACCCATCTCGGTTTCTTTGCGGCCTATTGTGAAATGTTGGTACGTTTTCTAAATAATGCGAGCAAAACGTAACCAACTTAGTTGTAATGTAGCCCTCCGCAATGCAGCCCCCAGGAGTCGCTTTATTGCGCATATTAGCTGTGAAACCCTCAAGGCTCCTACATATCAAATCAGTCAATCATTGCATTTAGTCATTGTTTTTAAATAAATGAAGGGTAAAAAAATGTAAGCTTTACGTTGAATTAACTTTATCTCTCTACCGGATACATCCACATATATTGTACTGATCCACCGAGGTGGCATTCACGGATAAGATGCACGACAAGATGAACCATGCTCATAAAAAACTCGGATGGGAATACCTGTTTCATCTTGCATAGAGTGATATAGACGTCACCCTTAATACGGTTCATATCCTCTACACTCAATGCCGTCGAACAAATGCCTTTGAAGATTACAGACATCTCTACAAGAGGTCTAACTACTTTATCTGGCAGTGACGTGGCATGCAATGCAATAGGGAGAAGCTGTTGTATCAGTATGTGACTATCATGGCTCTTTATACCCGAAATCGACCGGTCTTTAAGTCATACACACCTGAAAATGTTCGAGGCATATCCGTCGGGCACCCTTACATTTCAAAAAACTTTTAGGAAACTAGTTTTATTTTCTTTGGACATCATGTGACAAGTTGGGGGCATATAGATTATCCCATCTTTCGTGAATAGATAAAGTGTAGGTCTCAAACCCATTTCTTGCAACTCTTTACGTGCTTCAAGGCTGTCCTTTGTTTTCCCTTTAATGTCCAGTAGTGTGCCTATTATGTTGTCCATCACATTTTTCTCTATGTGCATAACATGAAGATTGTGCTGTAATAAATTATTTTTCCAGTATGGCAACTTAAAGAAAATACTTTTCTTCTTCCACACTACATTATCATTAGGAGTCCTCTTCCTCTTTGATTTATCAGTGGGCTTTGACTTACTGGCGCTCTCATCCATAAATACTATCCCTTCTAACTGTTATAGGATTTTATCTGCACTTGGCATATCGGGGGCACATTCTAGTTCTTGGTTACCATTAAATGTTCATTTGTTCTGCCCTCCACGGATGATCCATGGGCAAGTATCGCCTATGCCCCATAAAGCAAAATTTATTCCCGTGTTTTAACTGTCTAGACTTTGTTACATGCATACAGTAAGAGTATGCCTTTCCACACCGAGTAGGCCACCTGGACAAGTCTTTGTATGCGAAAAAGTCATTAATTGTCCACATCAACTGTGCTATGAGTATAAAATTCATTTTCATGGAGACATCAAATGTTCGTACCCCTACATTCCATAGTTCCAGTAATTCATCAATTAAAGGTTGCAGGTAAACATCTATATCCATTCTGGGTGAACTTGGACCTGGAGTAATCAGGGATAATATAAAAGAAGTTTGTTTCATTCACATCCAAGGAGGCAGGTTGTATGGTACTAGCATTACAGGCCAAGTACTGTGGGATGTGCTTATGTTCCTAAAAGGATTAAACCCATCCGAGGTGAGGCCAAGCCTTACGTTCTTGCTATCCACTGAAAAATTCGGATATAAATTATCAAACGACTTCCATGCTTCACCGTCGGCCGGATGCCTCAATACACCATCTTTTGTGCGGCCGTCTACATGCCATCTCATATGGGACGCGGTATGCTGCAACATAAACAGCCTTTGTAGTTGTGGTATGATTGGAAACCACTGCAACACCTTCACTAGATGTTGCTTACTCGACGTCATGAGGTGGCCATCCTCGTCTAAATGGATTTCATCCTTCCATTTAGATTCTCCACATTTAACACATAAATCTAACTCCTTATTGCCCTTCCAGAACAACATACAGTTATTACGACAAACCAGAATCTTCTCATACCCGAGTCCCATGTCCCTTAGAAACCTTTTGGCCTCATATGTATTAACTGGCAAAGCCCCATCATCTACAGGCAGCAACTGATTGATGAACTCTAGGAAAGTTGAGAATATCGTATTACTAACTCCACCCACACACTTCAAGTTATATAGATGCACAGTAGCACTTAGTTTGCTATGTTTGGTCTTTTCATGAAGCGGCTTGTCTGCCTTTTTAAGTAAGTCCTCATACTTTCGTATGTCACATTCATCGGCTTCATCATGCACAATGTGTTTTTCTTCACCCTGCACCTCGACCTGACGCTCACAATTTTTTCCTGACTTCGTACATGCCGAATAAATCACGCAAGAGGCTGTGCATATTTCCACCCTGTTCTGCGCTTTCACCGTCATCTGCGGTCAGACAGTTTGAATGAGTGCCTTCAACTGGAGCTCGTACAAGCCTCTCACCGTGATAAATCCATTGTTGGTATTGTGGCCACATTCCTTTCCCCCCTGTCAAGTGCTCATATACCAACCCTGGTGGGTGTTTCCTATTTGTTCGACACGTCTTACAGTGGCACACAGTAAGTCCATCTGGAGTTCTACAATTCCTAACTACGAAGTCTACAAATGATCTACACCCGTCTCTGTATTCCTTCGTACCCCTAGACTTCGTCATCCTACTCTTGTCCATAACGTTACTATGTACCTTAATTAAGTCGAGGTTAGTTTTGGAATAACCATAGCAAAATTATTGGCCACTAGTTAATTTAACGACATTTGTTATGGGGACCCTAAACAAAAGTAATAAATTGAAGTAAAAAAATGAATAGATGTGGAAGGAAAATACACTAGCCTCAACCATTCAAGTAACTTTTATTGAAAGCAGCTGAACTCTATAGCGGTATAGCCTATAGGTCTACATCCACCATGGGTCGGTGGAAGAGAGTAAAAAAAAATTAATGGATCACATGCATGTTATTAAAATTAGATTTGACCCATTAGTGTGTTTTATTTTGTTTTTAATAAAACTTACACAAATTAATATAATGTTAATAACCTAAGCAAAATTATTGGTAACCAATCAATTTAACTACATTTGTTGTAGGGACACTAAAGTAAATTAATCTAGGCTAGTTTGTTTGTTTGTTTTTTTTATTAAAAATTACACAAATTAATATATTATTAATAACCTAAGCAAAATTATTGGCCACTAATTAATTTACATACATTTGTTATGGGGACACTAAAGAAAATTAATCTAAGTAATTATTTATTTTCTTTTTAACATTTACACATTATTAGACTTCTGGTTTCTCTTTTCTTTTTAAATTCAATTAATCATATTCACAATAATCATATATACCCTCTACAAAACTTACTTAAGCCAAATCTCTTTTAATCATTCACCATAAAAATTTATCTCACAATTAATATAAAAAACACAACATTAAAGCCTCCAATCGGTAATCACCCAAAATTCAAACACCATACATGGATTTTCAATCAACCAGTGACTAATTTTATTCCCTCTAAAAAAAATGTAAATCATCTCAAAGCTTAAACCGGAATTTGTCAAAAACACAACTACAAACAAAAATTTTCTTAATCAAAATCATCTGTAATGAAATTCCCACAACCATATGACAATAAATTGTAAACATATAAAAAAATTGAAAAAAATGTAATTACAATTTTTACAATATATATAAATAAATATTACAATATATATATATACACGTTGTCGGAGAATGAGCTAGGGTTGACGCTGCTGTAGTGACAGAGACCGTCGGGAGGGAGACAAGACCAGCCAGAGTAGAAGAGAGAAAAACGAGAGAGGGAGAGAGGACTGGGCATACGTGCGCGCAGGAGGAGCTAGAAGAAAGATTCTATGCCGGAGAGTGAGGAACACCGGAGAGTGAGGTGTTGCCGGCCGGACCAGAAGAGAGAAAAAGGAGAGAGGGAGAGTGGCGCACGGGAGGAGAAGAAAAAGATGGGGGAAAAAGAAGGAAGGGGGAAAAAGAAGAAGGAAACACGCGTGATCCTGATGCATTTTGGTAACGTGCCACATTTTATAAACATCCATTTTGAATTTTTACTAAATATATATATAGTTTTCTATTTTTGGACAAGGATTTTTTAAAAAAAATTGGGTCGGAAAAACTTCTTCCAACTAGATCTATAAAATTGTCATATACTTATGAGAAACATGCCCTTTTTTAATAGCATGTGAGAATCACATTTTATTAACGGTATAAAAAAAAAATGATTTTAGTCTGTTCTAAGAATATATGTAATTTTTATAAACTAAATTTAAAGAAAAAAATATTATCCCACTCAATTTAAGGGAAAAATCTGTCCATCTATTTTCTACCCCATTTTAGGGCAAGTCTTTATGTTAACAACTCAAATGTTAATAATTATATTAGTTTTAGTAAAAAATTAATATATATATATATATATATATATATATATATATAGTCTAGAATATTATTACTAAAAATCACAATGTTATTTTTTAATAACATTGGGAGTAAGTCGATCGATCGCTAGCTAGTTCATAATTGTTATATTAATTTGAATAGTTTAACTATCAATACAATATGATAAATATATCTACTGGTTTACCATTAGTTAATAAATTTATAATGCTAATCATCATTTCATTAGAGGTATATGATTTAAGCCACAACATCATGCATTGCATATATATATGTGATAGTCATTATATGAATCGGTATGATTTATAGGATTAAATCATATAAAACTAATAGATTTTTTATTAGATTATTTATATGTACGTTTTTCCTTCGATAATGTTAAATATTGTTTTTTGTAAGGTCAAAATAATTAACAGTATGTCCAGTGTAGCAATGTGTGATGAAATTTGCTATACTGGCCGCCACACTTATAATAGTCTTATGTTGTAGTATAGTAGTCACATATAAATTGGATAGATATGCGAGATGATCATACAAGCTCGAGCAGATTCTCTCATGGCAGAAGGAATTGATCTGTGAGTTACATACGTACTTAATTACTTAATTAAAAACGAATAAACCGTAGTTCCAAGAAATTATAACTTCCACCAAGACATTCAATGAGGATGCGGAAGCCCTTTTCAAATTAAGAAACTATTCAATAACAAATGGAAAGCTTTATATACTTCAGTAACATGAATAATTTATACTTGAGCAACAATTGGAACTCTTCCTACTTTAGTATATATTATTATGAAATATAACAAAATTATTATGAAAACTAAATAAATCATTTTAGTATATATTATAGAATTACTAATATATATATATATATAGTATAAATAATAATATTTTAGTGTCTTAATTAACAAGGACAAAAAATTAGTAACGTGTCAGTTAGACACGTTACCAATTCATAACGTGTCGAACTGGCACGTTACATATTGGTAACTAAATTAATAGCCAAATAATTGTACGTTTTACCCGCAAGTGCACAAGGTCAACATAGTAGTATATGATGCAAGTACGGGATCATTCCTACGAGGATTGCTAAATTTTGCTTAAAATAAATTCCTTAAGTAAAACAAAACAAAGATTGATTTTGATTTGATAATAATAAAAGGCAGGGCTTTGATATCAACCACTAATTATATTTAGATAATATAACAATATGTCAATGCTTTGATCATGTCATGCATACTTAATTTTTGTCAACTTAAGGGTATGGGTGTCTACTCCTTAAGCTATTGATTTTCCTAAGCAACGAATTAGGCATGAATGTCTACTCTAATTCTTTTCTTTCTTAAAGGATTTAGCATGGGTGTCTACTAAGTTGTTCTTTAAGAAAGCATGAATTTGTGAAAATCGACAAACACATGGGGCCTAGGGCATGGGTGTCTAATCCCGGTTCCCTATGTTGAGTAACCTAAGAATCCGGCGTGCATTTCTTTTGTTACTTTTATTAAACTCAGGACTCGGTCATCCAAATTGATTTAACTAACTAATCCATACCACATGCATATGTTGATCAGACAAACACATATGAGAAATTCATGAAAGTAGGAATTAATCAAGTTAAATATCACAACATGATCATCACAAAGGCGCCAATATTGAATTTTAAATAAACATAACTAGGGCTTCAATCTAGCCCTACTAAGTAAATTAGTTACACATGAGTTTAATGTGAAACATCTTCATAAAATAAAATAGAAAGGAAAAGAATAAACCCAAAACCTGAACTTGAAGAGCTCCAATTCTTCTCCTTGAAAATTGTGTGTCTATTCTAGAAGTTTAAGGGTCTATTTATAAGCCTTAGG
Organism: Corylus avellana; assembly: GCF_901000735.1. NCBI lineage: Eukaryota > Viridiplantae > Streptophyta > Magnoliopsida > Fagales > Betulaceae > Corylus > Corylus avellana. The sequence goes on along the minus strand of NC_081545.1, from coordinate 13,614,623 downwards.
AATACTCTAGAAATCCTAAAAATCGCAGGGTTTGAGCCCTAGTTCACACAAAGCTACAAAACCCTAAAAATCACACTTTCCATATCAAGGTTGGCGGCTGGCTTGCTCCTCACGCACGGGTGCGCTCGATCGTAGCCCATGTGCGATCGATCGCAGGTATGCGATCGATCCTTCGTGCTGGCGCTCGATCGTAGGTGCGATCAAGGTTGCCTCTGGTGCGCATGAGCGCACACCTTGCGCTCGTGGCCTTCACCTATAGTGCGCTCGATCGCAGTTCCACTGCTATTGATCGAACTACTAGAGCCTTCATTTTTTCTCAAAATGACTCTTTAAGCCCGAAACTTCCAAGATTGCTTCCTTTTCTTCCAAGGGCCTACAAAAACAAAGAAAATACATAAAAGAACTAAAATGACATAAATTGATCAAAATTAAGGAATTAACAAATATAAGTTAAGGGCTAAAATATGAATATTTCGGCACTTAATAGTAACGTGTCACACTAGCACGTTACCAATTGGTAACGTGTCTAACTGACACGTTACCAAGTTCGTAACGTGCTAGTTAGGCACGTTACAAATTGGTAACGTGTTACACTAGCACGTTACCAATTGGTAACATGTCTAAATGTCATGTTACCAGTTGGTAATGTGTTACACTTAACACATTACTAAAATATTTAGTAATGTGTCACAAATTGACATGTTACTAAATGGTAATGTGGTAAAAAGTAATGAACAGTGGACACGTTACAAATTGGTAAGTTTTTTGTAGTGAAATAGGAGCCCCCATCCGACCCCTAAGCCTTATTTTCGCCGTTGTTGCCTTCTGGAACCTCTGTGTGAGTGCCTTTATGAGTTGTGAGATTCCTGAAGAAGGAGTAGTTATTTCTTAGACGCCTTGCTTCAAGAAGGTAACCTTCTAAGCATAAGCTTTTTCTTTGCGTAGTCGTTATATTACTTTTTCTAATTAGCTTAGTTGTTGGTTTGAGCTTCTAGCTAGGTTGTGTCTTTAATCTTGACTTAAGATTGGTTTAGCTCTTCAGAAGAACGCCATCTTGGCCCGACATTCTATAGCCCTATTTTATGTTTTAGGTTCGTTTTAGCTTGGAATTAGGACTAATAATAGGCTTTTCACTGATTTAGATAACCTGAACCCCTTGGAGGACTTTTCTGAGGATTTATATGACCCAGGTGAGTACGAACTCACATAATGCTCGCCATTTCCTTTCCTGCATTGTAGGACTATTTTGTATACCAAACATGCATATTTACAACTCTCATGAAATATATTTTGTTGCATCATGAACTCTATCATTTATGAAAATGTGTTACTTAAATGGTACGACGAGACTTGTAAAAGCATGCATGTAAAATACGGACAAGACTAATTGCATCGTATGACAAGGCACACTGGCACATGCGGGATAACGGCCATGGGCTTACTATACATATTAACCCTATGGTCAAATGTGTGTATAATTATAAGGGCCTTGGATTCAATGGTTAATTTGTGACTAGCATAGCCCTAATAGGCGAGTCGCTACATGATGTACATCATTAGTAACTTGGGCCACCCGAGGTCGGACTCAGTCGGGTTGCTAGTGTTATGGACAGTAGCGTATGATAAGTGCCAAATATTGCATACTTGGACCCCTTTATTTACATTAGTTAATCCTTTAGTTGTGTCGTTATTTAATGTTTTGTGTTTTAGAATTTCGTAGGTCATTGAAGAAAAACTACAGCTTTAAAGGGAAAAATGCAAAGTTTGGAAGAAAGCATACTTTGAGAAGACCTAGATGATGTGGTTAAGTTTAACCAAATCCAAGAAAAGATTAAATCGGATTAAAGATCAGATTGGATTAAAGTTCAGATTGGATAAAATTTCAGATTTGATTGAAATTTAGATTCTTCACATGTCTCAGTATTTTGACCATAACTTTCCGCTCAAATATCGGATTGAAGTCATTTAAGCAGAATTGGAAAGCTAACTCAAAATACTACAGTTCATTGGGAAATAAGATTTTCCTAATTTGGAAGGTTACTATGCTAAAATTGCCCCGCAATAAAAGGACACAAATTTGGACAAATCCTATTCCGATTTCAGACTTCTATTTTGACTGGGAGACAGACCTTTGAATTATCTAGGTTTACTGGGGCTTCTAGGACTCTTCTAAGCCTATAAATAGACCTCTTTGCATTCAAGAAAAGAGATAGAATTCCAAAAACTAGTTTTGGGATACAATTTTGGAGACAGAATGTAATCCACAGCTTTTCTTTTAGAGTAGTTTTTCTTTAGGTTTAGGTTTTAGTTTCATAGTCATGTGGAGTTAAATTATCAACTAAGGTTGGGGATGAAGCCTCATTGATGAAGAACAACATCGCTTTATTATAAGTTTTTATTATTCTGATTTTATTATTTCAATTGTTTTACTTCTTTTCAATATGTGGCATGATTCTTGGATATCTTGTTGTGATTCAAGGATACACTTGATGATTTAGGATAATTTCACATAATTGATTGCTTGGTTTTTAACTCATAAAAATTGGATATCCCTTGTGATTTGTTCTACGGATACATCTGGTGTTTCAATTAAATTTGGATTCCTTTTGTGATTTGGTCAATGAATGGATACATGGGATGATTTTGATTAATTCTTTGAAGCATATTAAAACATACATAAGATTTAAATTGTGAGAACTTCGGATTAATATTGATGGATATAAAATATATTGTTATGTTTTGGTGAGTGTAGATTCCACATCCCTAGTGTCTTTGTCTATTGATTTACTTAGTTATTTAGTTTATGTTTAGCCTTTTAATTTTCAAAACCAAAATCAAAACCCTTTTGGAACTAGGTTTGGGTAAAATTAGTTTAGATATAAATTGCTCTTTCAGGAATACAATTCTCTGTGGGATCGACCTCGCACTTGCAATCCATTAACTAGAATCGATTTGTACACTTGCGAGTTAAATAAATTTGCACAACAAGTTTTTGGCGCCGTTGCCGGGGAATTGTTCAATTTTTGAAACCAACTTATTTCTAGATTAGTTTATTCTTCTACTAGTTATAATCAGGATTTTATTTTTCTGCAATTTGTCTTATTTTATTTCTGTTACTAAAAAAAAAAAAAAGAAGATTTTTCTTGTTGTTTGTTGTTTTGTTTTTTTTGGCTTGTTTTACAGCTTTGCCGCGGCACCTTTCGCACCCCTTGCTAGTGCGATCGATCGCAGGCCTGCTACGATCGAGCGCATTTGTAGCCAAAACAGCAATCTCAAGTGCACCTGCGCTCATTAACTGTCGTATCTTCACTCAAGCGCGATTGAGCACACTCACAGCAAAGGTAGCAATTGCAGCAGTTCCGAAAAATTTTGCAAAAAATTTATTTTTGGTCCTTTTTGTGAGTTTTTAAATTTTAGTTTTAATTTTTTTTTTATTGTGTTAGTCGTTTTTTTTTTTAGTTTATTTTATTTAAAAATTAAAAAAAAAAAGAAGAAAAAAAAATGGTTAATGTTTATGTGGGATAATTGCATGCTAAAGAGTGAGGGTGCAAAATGGATTTTTCGTTTAATGATTTTTATGATTTTTTTGTACAACATGCTTCCCCTAGTTGTAGGACACTAGCTCCTACCAACTACCTTCAAAAATTTTATCCACATAACCATATTCATACTGCTCCAATCCTTATTATCATTTAGTGATTGTCCATCGTGGGGACAAGTTTCTAATTTTTCATATGAGCAAATGACCACTAGTTTTTCTAGTCCAGGGTTTGATTCAAATTCCAATTATTACAACCTGGACTGGAGCAACCAATCTAATTTCTCATGGTCAACTCAGGCTACAGGAAATTACGCTCACCAATTTGATGAAGTGCACCACTCAGACTATCCGCAATTCGATCACCAAGCTCAAACTCCTGCTTATCAATCCATCACTCAAGTGTCACAGCCTCTTCCACAAGAGTTATCATTGGAAGACACATTCAAAGCATTCATGCAAAATATGCTACAATCCAGCCAAAATATGCAACAATCCATCACTCAAGTGCCATAGCCTCTTCCACAAGAGTTATCATTGGAAGACACATTCAAAGCATTCATGCAAAATATGCAACAATCCAGTCAAAATATGCAACAAGCTATACAAGAGCTCAAGACTTCCAACTCCCAGACCATACAAGAAATGAGACAATTCAATCAAGAGCTCAAAGATGCCAACACTCAAGCTACCGCAGGGAGGGAAGAATTGATTGGCTAGAGTGAGAATGAACACCCATCTGAACATCAACTTGACCCAGACTCAATATTGGGACAATGAGTGCATAGAGGATAACAATAAGGAAGAAGAGTTTCAAAGTTAGTTGATGGCTAAAGGACACTACATGATTGATGAGGATGAGTCTGGAAATTCTTATCATGAGCATGTCCAAGCCACCTCCAACTTTGAAGGAAAGGAAAGTGCTCAAGAAATTATCTTCCTAAAGATGAGGTATTTCAATTTTGTCCAACTGCTTACATTGATGACTTAAAAAGAAGAATAGCCCAACTCAAGACAGTTAGGTCGGCCTATATCAGAACTATGAACAAGTGGGGACCATCTCTAGTTTGTGAATATTGTTATAATCCTACTCACCACCAAAGCGAAAGTCCATTCATTTTACAGTACATGGTTGATGAGAAGGAAATTGTGGATAACAAAGAGGAGCACACAGAGCAAGTTGAGCATGCTCAAGTGACCACCACACTTGAGTGTGAGAAAATTGTTGATAACATTAAGGAGGAAGAAAAAGAAGAACTTGAGCACCCTGAGCAAGTTGAGCACCATGAGAACAGTGAGCCCCCAACAAATCTTGATCTGCCCAGTGACATGGAAGTGAGTACTAAAGCTCATGATTGCATCACTGTTCCTCTTGAGACACATCAAGAGCCCAAAGCTTCATCGCCTGAATGTCTCAAAGAGCCATCTCATGTCAAGATACTCAAGGACTTGTGCACACAAGCACACAAATCTAGGAACCACTTTCCTAAGAAGATCCTTTGAAGCAAGCTAGTCTACATAAGATGGCGACACATCCTTCCAGAGTGCTATGAAGTTTTCAAGAAGAAGGAGTGGAAGGGATTGGTTGGACGTCCGCATGATAGGGAGAAGCGCTGTAAAGTTTTCCCCTCTAGTTTATTTTTTGCACTTCACTCTAGAAATTCTTTATTTTCTTTTTCATTACATGTTATTTTTATTTGTTTGTTTCTAACGGCAATTAATCTTTTGATTTTTGTTATTATGAAATATATATATATATATTGCTGTTTGTTTTGATGACAGGTGTTTTGATGTTTGAGTATGGAGGATGCCCCACCCCTTTTTCACACCTTGATGTTTCCTTACTTCCGGTAATGTATTTCTATACTACACATTGAGGGCAATGTGCAATTCAAGTTTGGGGGTATGGAAAAACACATTGTTTGTTTATTTTTGTTCTTATTGTTTATTTTTGTTCTTATTTGTTTATTTGTCATTTTGTGTTAAAAAAATTTTGAAAAAAAAAAAATTGTGCTATGTTGTTGTCAAGTTTGAATTAAACTATAAATGTGATTTGTATTTCATTAGCTTGCTTAAAGGGTTGAACACATCATTATGTCATTAGGAGTCTGAGTCCTTTGACTTATTTTTGGGTAAAGGGGATTTTACTTGTTTTGAGAAAAAAAAAATTATGAGCACATTAGTATGTTTTCTGTGAGGCATGATATTTGAACTTAAGCATGTTCCTTTTGAGATTTGGTGGATGATCTATTGATGAATAACCTTGGCTTGCAAGATTCAAAAAAAAAAAAAAAAAGGAAAACGAAAAGAAAGATCATGATGAGTTTTTCGCTGAGTAACCGGATCTCCAGCCTCACTAAGCAATGAGTGTTTGCGTCAAAAGGTGTGAAATTCAATATTGATTTATGATATGGGTAGTCTAGCTTCGTAGCCTTTTTGACTTAAGTTAATAAGCCTTTGGGGATGTTCTACATCTAGTGCCCTAAAGCCATTTGGCTTGGGAGTCATTGGCCTAACACTTGTTACATAGGTCAATTAGAAAGCTTAAGGGAGTTAGACATTGCAGAGCATGTTTAAAATTCTTAAAAAAATACATATCTTGCCTTGGTTGTTTCATCTATTAGGGATTCTTACAAATTTTGTGGAACTAGTTTTGAGTTTAAGCTGAAAGCTTCATGATTATATGCTAATTATACTTTACACTTTTCATAACATATGAGGTCTCAATTGTCCATTTATGATTGAGTTGATTTTGGATTTCCTTTTGATTGAAATGATGGTGTTTGTCTTTTTAAGCTTGCTCATGAATAAGAACCATGGTTTGTGTGAAACTTCTTTCTTGTTAACAACATAGCGCTACAATGTTTGTGGGTATCATTCCTGTTAACCCCTCATGAGATTTCACTCGTCCACTAGGGATGCCTAGGGGGTTAAAAGGCTTGTTGCATATGCTAAATGCAATCATCTCTCCCACGAAAGAGGATTTATGTTTCTTGCTTTCAATGTATTTTTTGTTTTGTTTTGCTAAGGGACTAGCAAAATTTAAGTTTGGGGGTGTTTGATAAGTGTCAAATATTGCGTACTTGGACCCCTTTATTTACATTAGTTAATCTTTTAGTTGTGTCCTTATTTAAATGTTTTATGTTAGTTTTGTGTTTTAGTATTTCGTAGGTCATTGAAGAAAAACTACAGCTTTCAAGGGAAAAATGCAAAGTTCGTAAGAAAGCATACTTTGAGAAGACCTAGATAATGTTGTTAAGTTTAACCAAATTTAAGAAAATGTTAAATCGGATAAAAGATCATATTTGATTAAAGTTCAGATTGGATAAAATTTTGGATTAAATTGAAATTTAGATTCTGCACACGTCACAGTATTTTGACATAACTTTCCACTCAAAGATTGGATTGAAGTGATTCAAGCAGAATTAGAAAGCTAACTCAAAATACTACAGTTAATTATGAAATACGATTTTCCTAGTTCGGAAGGTTACTATGCCAAAATCACTCCGCAATAAAAGGACACAAATCTGGACAAATTCTATTTCGATTTCAGACTTCTATTTTGACTGGGAGACAGACCTCTGAATTATCTAGGTTTACTAGGGCTTCTAGGACTCTCCTAAGCCTATAAATAGACCTCTTTGCATTTAAGAAAATAGATAGAATTCCAGAGACAAGTTTTGGGATACAATTTTGGAGACAGAATGTAATCCACAGCTTTTTTTTTAGTTTAGTTTTTCTTTAGGTTTAGGTTTTAGTTTCATAGTCATGTGGAGCTAAATTCTCAACTAAGGTTGGGAATGAAGCCTTACCGATAAAGAACAACATCGTTTTACTTTAAGTTTTTATTATTCCGATTTTATTGGTTTATTATTTCAATTGTTATACTTCTTTTCAAAATGTGGCATGATTCTTGGATATCTTGTTGTGATTCAAGGATACACTTGATGATTTAGGATAATTTCACATAATTGATTGCTTGGTTTTAACTCATAAAAATTAGATATCCCTTCTGATTTGTTCTACAGATACATCTGGTGTTTCAATTAAATTTGGATTCCTTTTGTGTTTTGGTCAATAAATGGATATATGGGATGGTTTTGATTAATTCTTCGAAGCATAGTAAAACATACATAAGATTTAAATTGTGAGAACTTTGGATTAATATTGATGAATATAAAATATGTTGTTATGATTTGGTGAGTGTAAATTCCACATCCTTAGTGCCTTCATCTATTGATTTACTTAGTTTATTTAGTTTATGTTTAGTCTTTTAATTTTCAAAACCAAAATCAAAACCCTTTTGGAACTAGGTTTGGGTAAAATTAGTTTAAATACAAATTGCTCTTTCAAGAATACAATTCTCTGTAGGATCGACCTCGCACTTGCAATCCATTAACTACAATCAATTCGTACACTTGCGAGTTAAATAAATTTGCACAATAGTGTAAAATGGTCAGGGCACCGCTATTATATTATAGGTCCCTCGGGACAGTGCTAACCCTGCTGAGAATGAATAATATCTCGGGTAGACCATACAATTGAACTATTACCGATTCTCATGATTATAGTTGATAAGCGCCAAATGTTGCACATTCAATCCCCTTAACTCGCATATGTTAATTCCTTAGCATTGTAATTGGTTTGATTTTGTTTTGTTTTCATGTTTTAGGATTTTATATGACAGATGCAAGAATCCCAGTGGAAATTGGGTTTAAAGGGAACTTTATAAGCATACTGGCAGCCATGGGATCAAGCACACCAGTCAAGGGCTCGAGTGCATATGGGATCGAGCACACCAGCCAAGGGCTCGAGCGCATATGTACTCGAGCGCACCATCAGAAGGGCTCGAGTGCACCTACGCTCGAGTGCCTCACTAGCCAGGCTTGAGCGCACCTGCGCCTCACTAGCAGTCCTTTTCCACCTTGGATTCAGTTTTCAGTCTCCTCTTTGGCCTAGGAGACAACATCATACAATTTTCCTAGGGTTTCTAGGGCTTCTACAGTTCTTCTAATACCTATAAATAGGCATCTAAATATTGAAGAAAGACACAAGCCTAGAGCAAAAATTCAGCAAATACTTCTTGGAAGCTTAGCAAAGTCATGAGTGGCTAAAACCCTTCGTGGGGTATTGATGTAACCCTATCCAAGCACAATGGTTTGATTGTATCTTAATTTATAGATTTTCAGTTTATGCATGTTGGTTGTATAATTTAGAGGATTGCTACAATTTAATATTGGTCTTAATGTTTTATTGCAATTGTTCTTAAATTCCAAAATCAATAGTAGTGAAATTCTTATCTTGTCTTAGAAAGCTTTTTGCATTTATTGAACTCAAATCATTCTTATTTTCTGTGATTATAGGGATGAGGATTATACAAGGGAAGACGGATTGTACTACACCCTAGTTTGGTGTAATTTAGGTAGACAGTCCGTGCCAACCAAATGTGGGTTATACTATTCCCTTGATTGTATGTATCCTATTAAGGAATTAGATAATCCATACCAAGGGAAGACAGGTCGTACCACATCTGAGTGGTTAGGTGGACGATCCATGCCAATCGAAGAGGAATTATACTTGTTCCTTAATACAACAATTTCTCGTTTATTTATAACATGCATAGAATGAATTTCTTAATTAAATATGATTAGCCTTGGTTCTGCAGATAGAGGTGAAGTCAATACCCTACTCTCTCTATCTCTTATATTTCAATTCTCTTATACTCTCATGCACTTTAGTTACAAAACAAATCAACAAACTCTTTCCTTAAGTTACTTTTAATCTTGAAAAACTTGATAACAATTTCTTCCAGTCATTGAGGTTCGACACCCTCAATATAGTCTTATCCTACAGGGATTGGTACTGTTGCGAGTGGTATTTAATTATTGATATTTGTTTGCTTTAGAAAGCTCACATCAATTTTTGTCCCCGTTGCCAGGGGTTGCAAACGGTTGCGTTATTAAAATTTAAAGATTAAATATTGCTTAATTATTTTTCTATTTTTCTTTATTTTCCTTTCTAATCTTATTTTCTATTGTTTTTTCTTTTTCTTTTGTTGTTTTTCAATTTTTCCACTTAGGTCCGTAGCTGCCAGGTGCTTCCAGCAATTTGCGCTTGAGCGAATCCTCCCTATGCTTAAGCCCTTCCTTGTCGATAGCGCGTTTGAGCGCACCCTGAAGTGCTCTCGGGCGTGTTGAGTGCCAAATATTGCACATTTGGACCACTTAATTTATGTTTTCTATGCCTTTAGCTTTATTATTTTCTGATTTTTTTTGTTTGTTTTGTGTCTTAGCATTTTGCAAGTTGTTAAGAGAAAAATGTAGCTTTAAGGTGAAAATTGCAAAGAAGAGGGAAAAAGTGGAATTCTGGAAATGCGATCAAGCGCATGGCACCCACGCTCGATCGCATCTACGCTAGAGCGCATGACGGTCGCGCTCAAGCACACTCTTGCATACACCCAAGCAACCAGCGCACGAGCGCTGTGCCGCGAGAAGACCTAATATTTGCACGAGTGATCGAGTGCACATAGAGTGCGATCGAGCACACTTGTTCAACCTGGCAGCGTTGAAGCCCTAGTTTTTTATTATAAATATCATATTTTTTCTTTGTAAAAGTACGGAGGCGCGCCAGGGTGCCGTTCTTTGTCTTTTTTGCTTTTTTTGGGTTTTTGTAGCTCTGAACTCGAATTCTTTTGTAAGTTCTTTAATTTTAATGAATTCATTTAGTTTTTTTATGATTCCTTTTGTCATGAGGGGCTAAATCTTTAACTAAAGTTGAAGATGAAGCCCCACCATTCATTAGTTTTATGTTTCTCATGTATGTTCGTACAATTCCGATGATTGTTTAATAATTTGTTTGATTAAACGTTGGATATTTATTGTGTTTCCTCCAACGGATACATTGCATCTTTTGATTGAAATTGGATATCCATTGTTTTTTGTTAATCAAACAGATACATTGGATCTTTTGGTCTCAATTGGATGTGCATTGTGATTTGTAATTAGGATGGATTCATTGAATGTTTCAATAGATTTATTTTACTAAAACAATAGAACTTGCATAGGGTTTAATTGCTTGACTTATGTATGGACAAAAACATGAAAATGTATGCTTTGATTTGGTGAGGTGAATTCTAAAACCTTAGTCTTTTATCATTTGATTGCATTTTAGTTTTAGTTTAGTTTATATTTTTTGCACGACACAAACAATTTGGAAATTGATTTAGATAGAAATTGATTTTCATGATGCAATTCCCTTTGGATTTGACCTCGCACTTGCACACACTATATTGCCAACGACTCGAGCGCTTGCGAGTATTTTAAAACTCACAACAAGTTTTTGGCGCCGTTGCCTGGGAGTTGTTTGTTTGTAAAAATTGATTTTTGTTTAAATTGATTTTATTTTTCTACTAGTTATTTTCTTTCTGCAATTTTATTTTATTTTATTTTGTTTCTGTTTGCAAAACTAATAATAATAATAAAAAAAGAGTTTGGTTGTTTTTTGTTTCTGTTTTGCAGTCTGCCGAACGATACCCTGCCAAGACCCTCGAGCACACTCAAGCACAAGGCAGCGAGGCGAGCCGCACCTGCTCTCAAGCATGCTGCACACGCACGCTCGAGCGCATCTTTGCCGCTCGAGCGCACTTGCGCAGCAAGCAACACCATCTTAGCATCCAGAACACCTGCGCTTGACCAACTTCAGCGCAAGCTTGAGCACACGCACGCAGAAGGCAGCACCACTGATGGATCAGTGCATCTGCGCTCGATCCCACCCAGCCTGCACTCAAGCGCACCTTCGCAGAGCACACCAAAACGAGCTAGTAGTTCACAATTACCTATCTAAATTAATAGGCAAATAATTGGATGTTTTACCCACAAGTGCACGAGGTCAACATAGTAGTATTGTGTGCAAATACGGGGTCATTCCCACGAGGATTGTTGAATCTTGTCTAAAATCAATTCTCAAAGCAAAATAAAACAAGAGATTGGATTTAAGTTGATAATGATAAAAAGGTAGGGCTTTGGTATCCACCAATAATTATATTTAGCTAATATATCAATATGCCAATGTTTTGATCATGTTATGAATATCTAATGTTTGTCAACCTAAGGGCAATGGTGTCTACTCCTTAAGCTATTGATGTGCCTTGATGTGTCTCCAGCACACGGGTGCGCTCGATGGCAACCCGTGTGTGCTCGATCACAGGTTTGTGATCGATCCTGTGTGTATGCCGCTTGATCGCATATGGCCGCTTCATGCTTTGGCTTCTCTGGTACTGCACTCGATCGCAGTGTCAAGGGCTCCAACTTTTTCCAAATTCTCTCTTTGAGCCCAAATCTTCCAGTTTTACTTCATTTTTGTCTAAAAGCCTACAAAAGTATGGAAAACACAAAAAGGAATTAAAATGGCCTAATTAACTAAAACCAAAGGATTAAAACATGTAAGTTGAGGGCTAAAAATATGAATATTTTAGCACTTAACACACCTCCAAACTTACATATTGCTACTCCTTTAGCAATAGACAACTAAAAACCAAAAGTGAAAAACAGAGAACAAAAAGATAAATCCATCTTTCGTGGGATGTACGATTGCATTTAGCATATGCAACAAGCCTCTTAAACCTCTAGGAATTCCCTAGAGGACGAGTGAAGTCTAGTGAGGGTTTTCCAGAAATGTTACCCACAAACATCATGCACAGTTCATGTTATCCCCAAAAATTAAGTATCACTTCAAGATCATGATTTTCATTCATTAGCAAGCTTAAAATGATAAACTCCATCTTCATAATGAATTGGAATCTCAAAGTTCAATTACTTACAAAAGACATACTAAATCATCATAAGTTTGAAATTTGTGTACAGTGAATTAGCACAAAATTATGAGGCTTCCAAATCTTTCCAACCTGTAGTGTCTCCATCTCTCAAAATTCACTAGAATCCCTATTAAAATGAACAACCATGGCATATTTCTTTTTTTTTTTTTTTTTTTTTTTTTTTTTTTTTTTTTTTTTTTTTTCATTAGGTTGTGCAATGTTTGGTTCCCTTAAGCTTTCTAATTGACCCATGTAGCGAGTGTTAAGTCAATGACTCTCAAACCAGATGGTTTTGGGGTATTAGGTGTAGAGACACCCCTAAGGACCTACTAACTCGAGTCAAAAAGGCTACAAAACCAAACTAACCATGACATTGATCGAATCAAAAATTTTCACCTTTTGACCTGAACACTCAATGCTTTGAGGCAAGAGGTCCAGTTACTCAATGAAAAGCCCATCAATGATCATTTATTTCGCTTTTTTTTTTTTTTTTTCGCATATATATGCCATAGTGTCATCTAATAAGTCATCCAATAAGATGCTGCATAAACACACATATCAGAACTCATGTCATACCTCACAAATTATGTGCTAATGTGTTTGTGTGATCAGATCAAACATGTGATTTTTCAACTGTCCTAAACAAGTAATCAAACTAATAGATTCACTCATTAGATTATGTGTTCAAAATTTTAAGCTTACTGATGAATTCAAGCCACAATTCTTTTAGATTAACTTAAAATTTTAGGGCAAACATGAACATGCTTAAATTTTATTTTATTTATTTATTTATTTATTACTATTTTTAAATAAACAAACAAACACACAAACAAAAAAAACTTGAAATTGGGACAAAGTATGTGAACAATTATGTGTGCCCATACCCGCTAACTTAAATGACACATTGTCCCCAATTTGTCTAAGGAAAGGAAAGAGTGTACCCGGGAGATGATCGACATCATCTTGGAAAGCATGGCTCATAGCACTCCCTCAAACTTGAAGCGAAGCACACTTGTCCCTGCAAAATAAGAAAACACAAAAACAAGTAAAAAGGAACAAAACTAAAGATAAATAAAAAGATTAACTTAAAACACACTTAAACAAAACAAAATAAAAGGATAAACTATGGGATGCCTCCCATGAGTGCTAAGTTTTACGTCTTCAGCCAGACGGTGGTCCCTACTCAATGCTGTCCAGAGGATGATGCTCTAGATGGTGGTGGCAATTGGCTGAGAATGGACTGCATTAATTCTTCTAAGGCAGCTAGTCTTTTATCCATCAGGACTTTATGCTCCCGAGCCTCCCTTCTTTGATCAGCAAGCTCTCTCCGAAGGCCCGCCATCTCTTCACTAAGGGAGCGGTACTATGCGGCTTGAAAAATGAACGGGACCTCCTCCTCCTCTGTTGCTGCCGGCTCAGCTGCCGGTTCATCTTCGGCCATTGGCTCGGCATCACTCTCTTCTTCACAAGCTGCTGGTGCTAAGGGTACCCGGGGCATATGGGTGCAGCTCTTGTTCCATTGGTGAATGACAAATATTGGAGTAGTAGTGACTGGCTCATCAGCTGCGGTGCCCTTGATGCCCTTTTTCCAAAGAATGTACGTGATTAGGTATGGGAAAGGCAATCCCCATGAGTGAGTGGACTCCGCTCCTCCAATGTGCACTCCTTTCCAGAATTTGTGAATTTGGTTCCAAATAATGTCGGGAATGGAGTACCAGGCATCTTTGTGGAAGGCGTAGAGGGTCTGGAGAAATTGATCATGCCTCTGAGTTTTGTGTCCCAAGGGGAAGGTATTACGGTGCAATATGGAGTCTACAAACCAAAGCCGTTAAGGTAGCTTGGATCGGCTACCGGCATTATGATGGGCATCGACATATTGCCCTTGGCACATGTCCTTAATGATTTCTGCCACATAGTATCGGGGCGGTTGCTCGGCAAGATGTGCGGTTTCTGAAGGATGCTCATCATTGCATTGAAGGGCTGCGGCAATGTCGGCCCATGTCACGTCAACAACTTGGCCTTGCACCTTGGAAGAGAGGACTACCAGCCTGTCGCAATCATGGGATAGGCGGGCATAGAACTCGATCAAGAGCTTCTGGTAGGCAGTGGAGGTGATCAGCTTGAAAAGTTTCTTGATCCCCCTTCGCTTGAACTCGACGACCGCCAATTGAGTCACCTCATAGTTTTGAAAGTCTTCACGAATGGCCAAGGTGGTCTCAAACTGTAGCTCCCGCTCTTCAAAAGTAGGCGGGGGAGAAATAGCTTGGGCCTCGGACCCCCGAGAGGATGAAGCATGGGTTCTTGGCATTTTGTGCTTGATTGGGGACTTTTGTCAAACACCTGGTGTGCACTGGAGATGGCCAAACTTGCAACCCAAGCCAACACCGCTCAAAATCCCCTGCAAAGAAAAGAAATTCCCAACAGAGAGGCAATGTGGGTGGATGAACACCCACAATTGCAAAAAGAATGAGAAAAATTAGAGGTTGGGGGAGTGCTCAGAGATGTGGTGTTGATGGGAATGGGGAATGGGTTTTGTGGTTATGGTGGTGGCTGGAGGGTAGAATGGGGCTGTACAAGTGCAGATGTGGTGTGGTGGTGGTGGTTCAAGGCCTGTGGAGGTGAGGGAAAGTGGTGGTGCTCCGATGACGTTTGAGTTCAGGTGATGGGGACTAGTACGGCACAGGAAAGTGTGAGGGAGAATAGGGGGAAAGTGACCTAAAATAGGTCACGTGCCTTGTTGTTCGAGTGCGCTAGATCGTACACATGGTGCGCTCGATCTCATTCAGCTAGGGGTGTGCGTGTGTGGGTGATTTGTGCTCGATCGCACCCAAGGTGTGTTCGATCGCACTAACAGAATGTTTAAGACTAACATTCGGTTACTGGGCTCGATCGCATACTTGTTGCGATCGATCGTAATAACAAATTTTTTTTTTTTTTTTTTTTGTTGGCTGCGTAATGGACAACAATGAAAAAGAAACACAAAGGATAAGTGCGATACCTGTAAAGTAAAGAAATTGATATGATGAAAAAAACAAGAGGAAAAAAAAGTGTACCGCCTTTAGTGGCCTCAGTACCACTGTTTTGAGTAGATGCGCTTGAGTTCCTGGATTGCTCAAATGCTTCTACTTGTAGCTGAACTGTCTCTAGTATGGAGAACTGTACTTGAGCTCCACAGAATGTGGCTCAAGTGCCCTTGGTGGTGCAGGAACAGGACTTTCTTTATAGGTTGATAATATCAATTCCACATAGGACGCCTTCTTGATATGCTTTTTGTGATAATGGTCCTTCAGTCTTTTCTTGTGGCACTTATTGTCGTCCCATTCATCCAGTTGCAGCTTTCTTTTGGTACTTGGGTATGGTGGACTGGCTTGAAGAGGTTGCTTTGCTCTATTGATATCTTCAGCAACATATGCATAGACTGACGCAGTGTCCTGACTTGTGGACTTATGAGTGAGGGGGGTCCTTATTGAATCTTCCTGTGAATTCTGCAAGACTGGCCCACAAACACTTTGGATCATACAAGCATCAAAACATTCTAAATCATCATGAGGTAACTTCATTGCATCAAATATTTTAAATTCTATTGTCTCACCATTCACCTTCATACTTACAGTACCCTTTTTCACACCTATTGTAGTATCAGCAGTTCTCATAAAGGGTCTTCCTAAGATGATAGGCAAGGGTGATGGCATAGGAGATTCTTCCACATCTAACACAATAAAGTCAGCAGGTAAAATAAATATACCTACCTTTACCAACACATCCTTAAGTATACCTCTTAGTCTTTTGATGCTTCTGTCTACCAATTGCAAGGTGACTAAGGTTGGTTGAAGCTCCCCCAAACCCAGCTTTTCATATACCATGTAAGGCAACAAATTGACCCCTGCTCCCTGATCCAACAATGCATGCTCAAAAAGGTGGTCTCCTATCCTGCAAGGAATGGTAAAACTACCTGGATCTGTTAGCTTGGGTGGTAATTTTCTCAACAAAACTGCACTTACCTCTTTTGTTAGGGCCACAGTCTCATGCTCCTGAAATCTCCTTTTGTTAGTGCAACAATGTTTTAAAAATTTGGCATAAGAAGGAATCTGTTTAATTGCATCTAACAAGGGAATATTGATTTCTGCTTTCCTCAGAGTCTCAAAGATATCCATGAGTTGCTTTTCTTTCTTTGGTTTGACTAACCTTTCAGGAAAGAGGGTGCATTTACCTTCTCCATTTTGTTTACCATAGAGGTTGATGGTTCATCTGGAGTTGCTTGAGGTGGCTCTTTAGTTCTAATGACTTTGCCATTCCTGAGCACTGTGACTGCTTTTAGTTGTTGGTGACTCCCTGGGTTAGGTATTGTTTGGGCTGGGAATTCTCCCTACTTCCTTTCACTCAGCTCCTTTGCTATCTGCCCCATTTGCACTTCCAGTCTTTGAATGGCTTGATCAGTCTTTGTATTGAAATGTTTTTGATCAGCCGTGAATAACTGTTGTGAGGTCACCAGGTTGTGTATCATATTCTCCAGTTGGTTCAACTTTGACTCTTGAGTTGGCTGGCTTGCTTGTTGGGGCCCCTTCTGCTGTCCTTGATTGTTACTCCAAGAAAAATTGGGATGGTTGCGCCATCTTGGATTGTAAGTGTTGGAGTACGGATTGTTCTTGTGGGGGTAATTGTTTTGTCCCACATAATTCACCTCTTCTTGCTCTGTAAATGGAGATAAAGGACACGTCTCAGTAGTGTGATTTAGATGGGAACAAATAGCACTTACCTGGATTGGTGTGTCCTGTTGCAGAGGTGAAATTTTCTAAGCAGTCATGGCCTTGACAATTATGTCCAACTTCTTTTTCGCAACGGCCATCTGATTGGGCGATCCCCCATTGAAGTTTACTTTATACATGCCCTTGTTCTTGGCTCTTCTCCTTCCTCTAGAGCAGAATTGCTGGGAATGCTCACTTAATGTTTCAAACAGCTCCATTGCTTCCCCACTACTCTTCTCCATAAGTGCTCCTCCACAAGCTGAATCAACCATCCCTTTGTTAGTATCATCTAAACCTTCATAGAAAATTTGTACCTGATCATCTTGAGGGATGTCGTGATGTGGGCACTTTAGAAGCAATGAATTGAAATGATCCCATGCCTCAAAGAACAAATCTCCATCTCTTTGTTGGAACATCTGGAGTTCCCTTTTAAGTTGTCTTGTCTTTTGAGCTGGGAAAAACTTCTTCAGAAACTCGGTGGCTAATTCTTCCCAAGTATGGATAGAATCTGCAGGCAAAGAATTATACCACAGTTTAGCATTATCTTTCAAAGAGAAAGGAAAGAGAACTAACCTCAGTCTTTCTGGAGTTAGGCCTTGGACATGCTGTAACTTGCATAAATCAAAGAATTCTTTAAGATGCAAGTTGGGATCCTCAGTAGCTGTTCCACTGAAGTGAGTCAATGCATTGAGGATTTGAGGAGAAATATAATAGCTGCCTTCCACCTCCAGTTGATATACTGTGCATGAGGGTTGATGGAGGTTTGCTGGAACAAATGCCTGCTTCATCGGTCTCCGCACTAGTGGTGGATTTGCCTCTAGTGGTCTTGGCCCAATTGGATTTTCTTGCAAATCTTCCATCTCAATTTCTTCCTCTTCTTCTTTGTCTCTAGGTCTTTGTCGAAGTGTCCACTCAATTTTCAGGATCGAGTGGACTAACGGTTGAATCTTGAGATCGACGACCTTGCATCAATTGAGTTGCTTCTTCAGTCAAAGCAGCTTCAGTGCTGCTGGTCCGGATGCTCCCTCGAACTACGCTCGATCGCAGGTTGGTGCGCTCAATCGCACTCGGACGACGTTCGATCCCAATCACAGAATACTAATCTGAAACCTGAAACAGAAAAAAAAAATTAAGAATCAACAGAAAATATTTTTGATAAAAAAAATAATAAATAAAATTGAAAATTGAAAATTAAAATAACAAAACTAAAGGAAAATAATTTTAAACAAAATTAGTCGCAATCCTCTGCAACGGTGCCAAAAACTTGTTGTTCATAATTACCTACCTAAATTAATAGGCAAATAATTGGATGTTTTACCCGCAAGTGCACGAGGTCAACATAGTAGTATAGTGTGCAAATACGGGGTCATTCCCATGAGGATTGCTGAATCTTGTCTAAAATCAATTCCCAAAGCAAAATAAAACAAGAGATTGGATTTTAGTTGATAATGATAAAAAGGTAGGGCTTTGATATCCACCACTAATTATATTTAGCTAATATATCAATATGCCAATGTTTTGATCATGTTATGAATATCTAATGTTTGTTAACCTAAGGGTATTGGTGTCTACTCCTTAAGCTATTGATTTCCCTAAGCAACGAATTAGGCTTGGGTGTCTACTCTAATTCTTTTCTTTATTAAAGAATTTAGCATGGGTCTTTACTAAGTTGTTCTTTAAGATAGCATACAACTGTGGAAATCGACAAACACATGAGGCCTAGAGCATGGGTGTCTACTCCCGGTTCCCCATGTTGATTAACCCAAGAACCCGGTGTGGATTTTTTTTGTTACTTATGTTAAACCCAGGACTCGGTCATCCAAATTGATTGAACTAACTAGTCCATACCACATCCACATGTTGAACAGGCACACACATATGAGGAATTCATGAAATCAGGAATTAATCAATTTAGATATCACAACAAGATCATCACAAGGGCGCCAATATTGAATATCAACTAAGCATAACTAGGGCTTCAATCTAGTCCTACTAATTAAATTAGTTACACATGAAGTTGATGTTAAACATCTTCATAAAATAAAAGAAAAGAAAGGAAAAGAATAAACCCGAAACTTGAACTTGAGAGCTCCAATTCTTCTCCTTCCCAAGCCTCCTTATTCTAAAGGCTTAAGGATCTATTTATAGGCTTTAGAAGTCGTTGACAAACTAGTAAACCTAGGAATTTTTGTAGGGTTTTAAACTTATTACAATTGGGAGTTAGAAAACCCTAATATGGAAATACTAGCATTCTGGTCGCAGCTTTTGATGTGTCTCCAGTGCACGGGTGCGCTCGATTGTAGGTCTGCAATCGATCCTCTGTGTGTGGTGCTCGATCGCATATGGTCGCTTCATGCTTTGTCTTCTCTAGTACTGGGCTCGATCGCAGGGAACCTGCAATCGATCGCAGTGTCAGGGGCTCCAACTTTTCCCAATTTCTCTCTTTAAGCCCAAATCTTCCAGTTTTATTTCATTTTCTTCCAACAACAGTATGGAAAACACAAAAAGGAAATAAAATGGCCTAATTAACTAAAACCAAAGGATTAAAACATGTAAGTTAAGGGTTGAAAATATGAATATTTTAGCACTTAACAAGTACCTAAAATTTTGCCAAACTTATGTTTGGTCCATTTTGTGAGTTTCTGAGTTTTTGTCTTTAATTTTTGGTATTTTTGTCTATTTTATTTCCCAACCAAAAAAAAAACAGAAAAACAAAAAAAAAATTTGGTTAATGTTTTATGTGGAGGTGTGTTTTGTTTAAAAGAGTGAGGGTGAAGCATAAATTTTCTGTTTGGTAATTTTAATGCTTCACCTAGTTGTAGGACATCAGCTCCTACTAACTACTCTCACATTTTTAAATCACATGAACTATGTTCATATTGCTCCAATCCTCACCATTAGATTGGAAATGGTCCATCCTATAGGCAATTTTCCAATTTTTCTTATGAGCAAATGAACACTTATTTCTCTAGTCTTAGGTTTGAATCAAATTATAATTTTTACAACCTGGACTGGAGCAACCATTATGGTTTCTCATGGCAAGCTCATGCTACGGGAAATTATACTCCCCAATGTCATGAACTGCACCATCATGAATATCCGCAGTTCAATAACCATTCTTCATGCCTTCACCTTGCAATTACCCTCCTCAAGAGTCATTAGTGCAACATTTTCCAACTGCTCATGTTGATGACTTAGAGGAGAGAGTGAACCAACTCATGGCAGCTAGGCATGCCAATACCCAGCCTCCTCACACTCATGCACCTCATAAATCATGTTCATATTGTTATCATCGTTCTCACTGGATAGATGATTGCCCATTCATTAACCATTACATGATTGATGAGGATGATGCTAGCAAGTCTTCACATGAACATGTTCAAACCACCACCATATTTGGGAGTAAGGAAAACGTTGTCAACAAGGTGGAAGAAAAAGAGGAGCAAATTAAGCCCCCGCCAACTCCAAATTTGTCCAATGATAAGGAAGTGAGTACTGAAGCTCATTCCTTTATCACAATCCCTCTTGAGACACTTCATGGACCCCATATGAATATTTTAGCACATAACAGTTTAACTAAATAAAGCATAAAGATGATCTCGAGCATCTCCAAAAAAATAAATTCGTCAGCATCCTACATAGACTTGACAAATACATGGTCTATGTCCTCAAAAATGATTCTAAGCAAATCCTTCATAATGACTAGGTGTTTCCCCGGATCCATCCTCAACTAAGCTAACTAAACAACGCAATTATACATAATTTGGGGTGGGAGGGGATAAAGAATATAAGGGTAAAGTACGACGACTTGGTGAGTAAAAATGCACACGATGTACATGTCATTTGAATGGTAAACTCTATTGTTGCTAAACCCCATGCAACATTATGAGGTGATTGTTTATCATGAATGCAATATAGATATAATATATGCTATAATTCTAAGATTCAAGTCATAGTTCAAATTGTATGGTCTACCCGAGGTATTACTTATTCTCAACAAGCTTTGCGCTGTTCCGAAGGACTTGTAATACAACATCGGTGCCTCAACCATTGTACGCTACCATCCATTTATAACACTAGCAGCTCGATCAAGTCTGACCTTGGGTGGCCCACGTTACTAATGATGTATGTTTTGCGGTGACTCGGCACTCTGATATGGTTGCGCCGGCCACGAAACAATCACTGGATCTAAGGCCTGTATAACACACATACATTTTACCATAAAGTTAATATGTATAGTTAGCCCATTGCTGTTATCTCGCATGTATTGGTGTACCATGCTATATGATGCAATTAATTGTATTTGTCTTTTACATGCATGCTCTTACAAATCTCTCCATGTTTATTATCTTGCTTAAGCAACACATGTTTTCACAAAATATAGTTCATAGTAGTTCAAAATGAATTTTATAAGAGTTGTAAAGATGCATGTTTGATAAATATAAAACTGTTGTGCAATGTGGGAAAAATAACAAGTATTCATGTGAGTTTGTACTCACTTGTGTCTTAAGGCTCCTCCAAATACCCCTCCAGGTGTTTCCCACTCTCCAAATCTGTGAAAATACCTATTTTCAATCCTAAGTTTGAGCTAAAATGAGTCATAAACCTAAAAAAGTTCAAAACAGAGACTTCTTGCCTAACCTTCGAATGTTTAGACTTGAACATTCGGCCTCGAACTCGAATGCTCGGTCAGAAGTTGTGAACATTCACTTCTAGGCAGAAAACCCATTTTGAACCAAACAACCTCCAAACCACTTATAAGAAAGTTGTAAGGCCACAACAAGGTTTCTAACATACTCCTAGCCCAAAATAAAATCTCCATGCAGAATAAAATACGTCCAATGAGAATGAAACGTTAACCCATGCTTAAATCAAGATTAAAACTAAAATAACAACATAAGCCCAAAACTAGTAACCAGGCTAGGGAAAACGCCTAACTAATAAGCGCTAAAATATTCATATTTTCAGCCCTTATCTTACATGTTTTAATCCCTTGGTTGTAGTTAATTAGGCCATTTTAATTCCTTTTTGTGTTTTTGATGTTTTTATAGGCTTTTGGAAGAAAGTGAAGTAAAACTGGGTGATTTAGGCTCAAAAAGAGAAGAAGGAAAAATTGGAGCTCCCTGGTACTACGATCAATCGCAGGGTACCTGCGATCAAGCGCAATACCAGAGAAGATGCTGCACAAGCCAGGCCAGGAGCGATCGAGTGTAGGCCAAGAAGGATCGATCGCAGACCTGCGGTCGAGCGCACACGGGCTGCGATCGAGCTCACCCGTGCGCAGGAGGTATTCCAAGTGGCGGCTATAATGTCCCTTTTTCCATATTAGGGTTTTTCAAACTCCAAATTGTAATAGGATTGAAACCCTACGAAATCCCTAGGGTTTACTACTTTTCCAAGGACTTCTAAAGCCTACAAATAGACTCCTAAGCTTTTAGAATAAGCTGGCTTGGAGAAGGCAGAAGAATAGGAGCTTTCAAGTCAAGTCTCAGGTTTATTCTTTCCTTTCTTTTCTTTTATTTTATGAAGATGTTTAACATCAACTCTATGTGTAGCTAATTTACTTAGTAGGGCTAGATTGAAGCCCTAGTTATGTTAAATTAATATTTCAATATTGGCTCCTTGTGATGATCATGTTGAGCTATTTAACTTGATTAATACCTGCTTGCATGAATTCCTCATATGTGTATGCCTGATCAACATGTGCATGTGGTATGGACTTGTTAGTTAGATCAATTTGGATGACCGAGTCCTGGGTTTAACTTAAGTAACAAAAGAATCCACACCGCGATTCTTGGGTTAATCAACATGGGGAACCGAGAGTATACACCCATGCCCTAGGCCCTGTGTGTTTGTTGATTTCCATAGAACATATGCTTTTCTAAAGAACAACTTAGTATAGACCATGCTAAATCCTTTAGGAAAGAAAAGAGTTAGAGTATACACCCATGCCTAACTCGTTGCTTAGGGAAATCAATAGCTTAAGGAGTATACACCCATGCCCTTAGGTTGTCAAACATTAAATATGCATAACTTGATCAAAGCATTGGTATATTGATATACTAGTTTAATATAATTAGTGGTGGATATCGAAGCCCTACCCTTTGTTATCATCACATCAACAATCAATTTTATCTTGCTTTTGCTTAAGGAATCTATTTTTAAACATAAATTCAGCAATCCTCGTGGGAATGATCCTGTACTTGCACCTTATACTACCATGTTGACCTTGTGCACTTGCAGGTAAAACGTACAATTATTTACCTATTAATTTAGGTAGATTTTTGCACAGCATTAACCCACATAACGACTAGGTAAAAAACAAGTCAAGTTAAGAAGGTTAACTCTCTAGAACAAGAATCTCCAAAACAAATTCCTTCTTCTTCTCACAACTCACAAATCACTCAAGTAGGGTCTCTTTAAGGCTTAGAGGGCATAATGAAACTTAGAAGGGTGTGAGAGCAGGTATTTATAGGGTTGGAAAAGATGAGGGCACTGTTGTGATAGTGTGCAGGTCAACAAATGTTCGGTGGTCCTGGGCAGAATGTTCAGTGTACTATTTGCACAGTGGTTCTAGGGTTGCAGACCGTCTACCTAACCTCTAGATGCGGTATGGTCCATCTTTCCTAGGTATGGACTATCAAATCTCTTAATTAGTTACAAACAATCAAGAGATAAGCATAACTCATCTTCGATAAGTACGAATCGTCTACCTAAATTACACTAAACGAGGGTGTAAAATGATTTGTCTTCTCTAGGCATGGCCTATCAAACCTTTTTGATCATGTGTCACTTAAAACTGTTGAATAACCATTATTCTTAATCATAGAAAATAAGAATGATTGAATTCAATTAAGATAAAAAGCTTTTTAAGACAATAAAAGAATTCTATCAAGATTGAATATAAACATTGAAATCAGTTCTTTTAGTTATACAACCATCATGAATATAGAAAAATCCTAAATTAAAATACAATCAAACCACTGTTACTTAGAAAGTGCAACATCAACCACCCTATTACAGATTTAGTTGCTCATGGTGGTGTTGTAATGGCCTTCTACGATGATCATCTTCTCTTCAACTCTTAAAGCCTCCAACAAGATATTTGTGTGAAATTTCTCTCAACTAAGCACAACCCTTCTCTTGAGAGGTTTATGACGTATGTTAAGTGCTAAAATATTCATATTTTCAGCCCTTAACTTACATGTTGTAAACCTTTAGTTTTAGTTAATTATGTCATTTTAGTTCTTTAATGTGTTTTCTTTGAATTTGTAGGTCATTGGAAGAAAAAGAAGCAAACTCAGAAGTTTTGTACCGAAAAGGAGCTATTTTGGATTTTGGAAGGCTTTGGTAGAGCGATCGATTGCAAGGGAGCTGCGATTGAGGGCACTATAGGCAAGGATGGCACATTGCAAGGCAGCCACGATCGAGCGCAAGTAAAAAGAGGATCGATAGCAGACCTGCAATCGATCGCACACAGGCTACGGTCAAGCGCACTCGTGCGTGATGACCAAGACAGCTGCCAGCCCTGTTATAGAAAGAGTACTTTTAGGGTTTTGTAGCTTAGTGCAAACTAGGGCTCAAGCCCTACGATTTTTAGGAGTTCTAGAGTATTCCTAAAGGCCTATAAATAGACCCTTAAGCCTCTAGAATAGATGTACTTTGTAAGGAGAAGAATTGGAGTTCTTCAAGTTCAAGTTTCGGGTTTATTCTTTTCCTTTCTTTTATTTTATTTTATGAAGTGTTTAACATCAACTTCATGTGTAACTAATTTATTTAGTAGGGCTATATTGAAGCCCTAGTTATATTTAGTTGATATTCAATATCGGCACCTTTGTGATGATCTTGTTGTGATATCTAAATTGATTAATTCATGTTTTCATGAATTCCTCATGTGTGTGTGCTTGATCAACATGTGCATGTAGTATGGACTAGTTAGTTAAATCAATTTGGATGACCGAGTGCTGGGTTTAACATAAGTAACAAAAGTAATCCACACCGGGTTCTTGGGTTCATCAAGATGGGGAACCCGGAGTTTACACCCATGCCCTAGGCCTCATGTGTTTGTCAATTTCCATAGAACATATGCTTTCCTAAAGAACAACTTAGTATACACCATGCTAAATCCTTTAGGAAAGAAAAGAGTTAGAGTATACACCCATGCCTAGCTCGTTACTTAGGGAAATCTATAGCTTAAGGAGTATACACCCATGCCCTTAGGTTGACAAACATTAAATATAAATAATATGATCAAAACATTGTCATATCGATATATTAGTTAAATATAATTAGTAGTGGATATCAAAGCCCTACCTTTTTATCATCATCAACTCAATTCAATCTTTTGTTTTATTTTACCTTGGGAATTTATTTTAGACAAAATTCAGCAATCTTCGTGGGAATGACCCCGTATTTGCATACTATACAACTGTGTTGACCTCGTGTACTTGCGGGTAAATTATCCAATTATTTGCCTATCGGTGCCGTTGCCGAGGATTGCAGCAAATTTTGTTTATAATTATTTTCCTTTAGTTGTGTTGTTTTAATTTTCAATTTTCAATTTTGTTTTCTTTCTCTAAATTAATCATGTTTTAAATTTTTCTGTTTTTCTAATTTTTTCCGCAGTTCCTATTTTGCTTCTGGAGGTGCGCTCGAGTGCCCAACCTGGGCGATTGAGCGCACCAATGCCATCGATCGCACATCCAGAGAGCAGCACAGTACTGCACTAACTGTAGATCTAATTCTTTCTTTTGTTTCATGCAGGGTCATTCGAGTCTGCATATTAGTAAGATTTTATTTTTGATTTTGTTTTTATTTGCCTTTTAATTTTAACTCCTTTTTGTTAGTTTATTTTATTTTCACACATGTGGGGAGGCGTTCCGACACCCCATGGACCATGTTCTTTATGCCACGACCCTTATCACCATGTTAGAGAATGTCCTTCAATAAGACAAATTTCTAACAAATTTTTGGGCATAAGAACACATCATTCTCTAGACCGGGGAACGGCCGCTATTTTGATTCCTGTAACCCAACATGGAGCCAACAGTCCAATCTCTCATGGCAAGCTCAAGCTCCCAAAATTCATGCTCAACAATCTTATGGACTGCAAAATCACTCATATCAGCAATTCTATGATCATGCATATTCCTCTCAGTCAGTTCCACAATAGCAATGTCAGGCTGAACAACCTTCTCTTATAGATATGGTAAATACATTGATTAAGACTACACAACAAGCATCTAAGGAGATGAAGACCTACTTCAAACCGAAAGGCAATAGTTTCAAAGAAGAAAAAGCATATCAAGAGGAGCCATCTTCCACTTACTGGCCACCACAATACCAAGAAGAGGAGCCATCTCCCATTTATGATCATTTGAATTCTTCTCCACATCAACAAGATTGTTGATCAAGAAGAACCACCTCCTCCAAAAAAGGTCTGCCTTAGAAGAAGCAGTTGCTGCTTTAGAAAAATAGTATGCTAACTTTACAAAAGATGTGGCAACTCATCTTAACTGCATGGAGGAAAGAGAGCAATCATTTGAATGGATGGAGGCCCACCTCAAGCAAAAATCAGATACACTTAAAGAAGAAGAAGAAGAAGAGTGTCAAAGTCAGTTGGTGGCCAATCCAAATGAGCATTACATGGAGGAAGAATGCACCTACTATCATGCATAAGCTGTCACACTGAGGAGTGAAGAGGTGGTTGAAAATCAAGTGGAAGAGGGGAGTGGGGAGCAAACGAAAGTTCTAGAGGAGCTACATCGGGAAAAGGAAGAGAGCACTAAAACTTCTTCAACATCTATTCATGAATTCCTATGAATCCAAGAGAGAAGTCTGTTGGGGCTATATGATGAGCAAATTGAGGACATCAAGATAGATGAATTCCTTGAGTATTATCAAGTTCATGATTCCCTCCCGGATGAGAAACTGTTGGAGAAAACTCAAAGTGGTCCTCCCCGAACTATAGACACTCAGAAACAATTGCAGCAGAAAAGGTTCATTCCCTTTGGTGCAAGAGAAGGAAAGATTGGTGCTTCAAGTTTAAAGTACCACCGTCTGGCTGAAGACGTTGAACTTAGTGCTCATGGGAGGCACCCCATAGCATATCCTTTTTATTTTGTTGTTTGTTTTATTTTACTTATATTATGTTTTTGTTTTACTTTGTGTTTTATTTTACTTTAGTGTTTGAGTGTTTCAAGTCCCTGGTCATTTTGGTTACATTCAGTTACTGCGATTGAACACACCCTAAGTGCGATCGAGCGCAGTAACCAAATATTGGCTGTTTTACATTCTGTCAGTACGATCGAGCGCACCATGCGTGCGTTCGAGCTCACATCACCCACACACACACACCATTGCGCGAGTGCGATCAAGCGCACCATGCGTTCAATCGAGCACACTCATGACCTATTTTAGGTCACGGTTTCCGCACTTTCACCTCATATCCTCCCCTGCACCATACAGACTTCACCCCCCATCACCTGCACCCCATAGTTTATCTTTTTATTTTGTTTAGTTTGTTTTCAATTAATCTTTTTATTTATCTTTAGTTTTGTTTCTTTTTATTGTTTTTGTGTTTACTTATCTTGCAGGGACAAGTGTGCTTCAATTCAAGTTTGGCGGTGTGCTATGAGCCATGCTTTCCAAGACTATTTCGTCCATCTGGTTTGGGAGTTAATGTCATAGTTAGTTTGGTTTTGTTTTCTTTTTGACTCGAGTTAGTAGGTGCTTAGGGGTGTCTCTACACCTAATGCCCTAAAACCATTTGGTTTGGGAGTCATTGACTTAACTCTCGCTACATGGGTCAATCAGAAAGCTTAAGGGAACCAAACATTGCACAACCTAACTAAAAAAAAAAGAGAAAAAGGAAAGAAGAAGAAAAACAGAAATATGCCATTGTTGTTCATTCTAATAAGGATTTCAGTGATATGGAGACATTGTACATTGGAAATACTTGGAAGCCTCATAATTTTGTGCTAGTTCACTTTACACCATTTTCAAACTTGTGATGTTTTAGCATGTCATTTGTAAGTAATTGAACTTTGAGATTCCAATCCATTATGAAGATGGAGTTCATCTTTTTAAGCTTATTAATGAATGAAAATCATGATCTTGAAGTGATACTTTAATTTTTGGAATAACATGAACTGTGCATGATGTTTGTGGGTAACATTTATGAAAAACCCTCACGAGACTTCACTCATCCTCTAGGGAATTCCTAGAGGTTTAAAAGGCTTGTTGTATATGCTAAATGCAATCGTACATCCCACAAAAAATGGATTTATCTTTTTGTTCTTTGTTTTTCATTTTTCATTTTTAGTTTTGTATTGCTAAGGAACTAGCAACATGTATGTTTGGGGGTGTGTTAAGTGCTCAAATATTCATATTTTCAGCCCTTAACTTACATGTTTTAATCCTTTAGTTTTAATTAATTACGACATTTTAGCTCTTTTATGTGTTTTCTTTGATTTTGTAGGTCATTGGAAGAAAAAGAAGCAAACTCAGAAGTTTTGGACCGAAAAGGAGCTATTTTGGATTTTGGAAGGCTCTAGTAGAGCGATCGATCGCAGGGGAGCTGCAATCAAGCGCACTATAGGCAAGGATGGCACATTGCAAGGCAGCCACAATCGAGCGCAAGCATCAAGAGGATCGATCGCAGACCTGCGATCAATCGCACACGGGCTGCGATAGAACGCACCCGTGTGTGATAGTCAAGACAGCAGCCACCCTTGTTATGGAAAGAGCACTTTTAGGGTTTTGTAGCTTAGTGCGAACTAGGGCCCAAACCCTACGATTTTTAGGAGTTCTAGAGTATTCCTAAAGGCCTATAAATAGACCCTTAAGCCTCTAGAATAGATATACTTTGTGAGGAGATGAATTGGAGCTCTTCAAGTTCAAGTTTTAGGTTTATTCTTTTCCTTTCTTTTGTTTTATTTTAGGAAGATGTTTAACATCAACTTCAAGTGTAACTAATTTATTTCGTAGGGCTAGATTGAAGCCCTAGTTATGTTTAGTTGATATTCAATATTGGCGCCTTTATGATGATCTTGTTGTGATATCTAAATTGATTAATTCCTATTTTCAAGAATTCCTCATATGTGTGTGCCTGATCAACATGTGCATGTGTATGGACTAATTAGTTAAATCAATTTGGATGACAGAGTATTGGGTTTAACATAAGTAACAAAAGTAATCCACACCGGGTTCTTGGGTTAAACAACATGGGGAGCCGGGAGTATACACCCATGCCCTAGGCCTCATGTGTTTGTCTATTTCCATAGAACATATGCTTTCCTAAAGAGCAACTTAGTATACACCAAGCTAAATCCTTTAGGAAAGAAAAGAGTTAGAGTATACACCCATGCCTAACTCGTTGCTTAGGGAAATCTATAGCTTAAGAAGTATACACCCATGCCCTTAGGTTAACAAACACTAGATGTACATAACATGATCAAAACGTTGGCATATTGATATATTAGTTAAATATAATTAGTGGTGGATATCAAAGCCCTACCTTTTTATCATTTTCAACTCAATTCAATCTTTTGTTTTATTTTACCTTTCGAATTTATTTTAGACAAAATTCAGCAATCTTCGTGGGAATGACCTCGTATTTATACACTATACTACTGTGTTGAACTCGTGCACCTGCGGGTAAAACATCCAATTATTTGCCTATTAATTTAGGTAGGTAATTGTGAACAACAACGTATTTATGGGGTCTAAAATAAACCCTAGGAGCCCTTGGAGTCCCAAAAACGCCGTACTTCTATCTCCTAGTAAAATTAGGAGACCTAAAATTGTTTTCATGTCAATTTTACGTTTCTGTCCAGCAAGTTGGTGCGAGTGCGCTTGAGGTCACTTTTGATGCGCTTGAGCTCACTTACGCTTGCGCCTAAGGATTCTATCGTGTGTAGTTTTGTGCTTGAGCCCATCACAAGTGGGCTCGAGGCCATTTCTTTAGCTTCTCAAAAAGTCATGATTTAAGCCCAAAATCAATGGAATTTGCTTGCATCTTCATTTAGAACCTGAAAACATTAAAATAACACAAAATAAAATCGATAACAACACTAAGGAATTAACATATGCGAGTTAAGGGGCTTTGAATGTGCAACATTCGATGCTTATCATCAACCCTTTCTAAATCTCCAACGGCTTGTCCTCCACTCACCAGGTCTAGGTTAGGAATGTACTTCCTTAACATAGAGATGTGGAAAATATCGTGCATCCCTGCGAAGTCCAAAGGTAAGGTAACTCTATATGCCAACCTTCGCACTTTTTGAGTGATCTCAAAAAGTCAAACAAATAGAGGACTTAGTTTCTCCTTCTTTCCAAATTGCATCACCCCTCTCATCAAAGATATTTTTAGGAACACACAATCCCCTACTTCAAATTCATAAGGGAGCCTTCGATTGTCGACATAACTCTTCTATTGACTCTAGGCTACAGTCATCCTTTGCCTGATGATAAACACCTTATCCCAATACAAGGGTGGTGACTAGCATTCTTTTTTTTTTTTCCGTAAAGCGCTTCATAAAGTGGCATTCCAATAGTTGCCTGATAGTTGTTGTTGTAAGTGATCAAGGGAAAATACTTAATCTAACTACCCTTGAAGTCCAAAACGCATGCTCTCAGCATATCCTCCAAGATCAGGTTAGTTTGCTTCGACCAATCATTTGTCTGCATGTGAAAGGCAATACTAAACTTCAATTCTGTTCCCATCTCCTTCTTCAAGCTTTGCCAAAATCGAGAATTGAATCGAGAATTTATGTCTAAAACAATCATCGATCGTACTTTGTGAAGTCGCATTATATTCTGGACATATAGTCTAGCCAACTTGCCCATTGGATCCTTAACTTTTATAGGGATGAAATGAGCACTCTTCGTCAAACGATCAAACACCACCCAAATAGCGTCTTCTCCAGTTGATGTCTTGGGCAAACCCAAGATAAAGTCCATAGCTATCTTGTCTCACTTTCACTTAGGCATGAGTAGTGGCTTCAGCCTCCCTGTCGGACGTGGTGCTCTACTTTCACTTGTTGGCAGGTAGAGCATTACTCTACATACTTTGCAATGTCCTACTTCATGTTGTTCCACCAATATGTCTCATTCACATCCTTGTACATCTTGGTGCTCCTAGGATGTACAGTGTACAAGGAGCAATGAGCTTCACTCATGACCTCCTTTCTCAATCCCTCACTCCCTAGCACACACACTTGCTTGAAATGGGTGAGCAGCCCATCATCCTTAGGTCAAAACTCTTGTGCCTTGCCTTCTTCTAATAACTTCGTGATCTTCAAGCACTTCGGGTCCTCAAGTTGAGTAGCCTTAATCCTTTCAAGTAATTCCAACTGAATTACTAGATTAGATAAGAATGCTGGCATACTTTTGTCCACTACTTCTAGCTCCATCCTTGTGAATTCCATGACCAATCGAGGCTAAGAAACTCCAAGAGCATCAAGCTCGATGGTCGACTTCTTACTTAGCATCAGCAACCACGTTGGCCTTTCTAGGATGGTAATTGATCTCATAGTCGTAGTCCTTGATCACCTCCAACTCTCTCCTCAGTTTCATGTTTAATTCCTTCTGAATGAAGAATTACTGTAGGCTCTTATGGTCTATGTAGATCTCACACTTTTCACCATACAAGTAGTGTCTCCAGATCTTTAGAGCAAAAACGACCGTTGCCTGCTGGAGGTCGTGCATAAGGTAATTCTGCTTGTAAATCTTTAGCTGGCGTAAGGCGTATGCAATAACTTTTTCGTTCTGCATGAGTATGCATCCTAATCCCTTTTTTGGAGGCGTCGCTATAAACTATGAAATTTTTAGAGCTTGTAGGTAAGGTTACTACAGGTGCAGTTACCAATCGCTTCTTCAGCTCCTAGAAACTCTTCTCACATTTTTTCGTCAAAATATAATGGGCGTTCTTCCTAGTGAGTGTGGTCAATGGTCTTGAAGGCTTTGAAAAACCCTTGATGAAGCACCGATAATAACCAACAAGCCCTAGGAAACTTCAAGCTTTGAAAACCCCTACATTCCACAATCGACTTAACTTTCAGAGAGTTGACCGTCATGCCTTCACGGAAGATCATGTGCCCAAGGAAAGACACATTATCTAGCCAAAACTCGCACTTCTCAAGTTTAGCATAATGTTGTCCTCGATAAAGCCTATCCAGCTCCACATGCTCCTCCTAAGTCTTCAAATAAATTAGAATATCATCGATGAAGACCACGGTGAACTGATCCAAATAGTCATGGAAGACTATTCACCATGTCTAGAAAGATAGCTGATGCATTAGTGAGTCCAAAGGACATGACACCAAAAACTCATTGTGTCCATAACAAGTCCTGAAAGCCGTTTTAAGAATGTCTTCTTCATTCGCCCTAACTTGGTAATAACTTGACCGTAAGTCAATCCCGGAGAACACGCATGCTCCTTGTAGCTGATCCAACAAATCATCAATCATCGGTAAGAGGTACTTGTTCTTGATCGTATCCTTGTTTAGCTCCCGATAATCGATGTACATCCTTATTGATTCGTCCTTCTTCACGAACAATACTGGTGCTCCCTATTGTGATGAAGCTAGGGCGAATGAACCTTTTGTCCAACAACTCCTGCAGTTGGTCCTTCAGCTCATTTAGCTCTATTGGCACCATTCTATATGGTGCCTTTGATATAGGATCGATACTCGGAACACACTCAATTCCAAATTCGACTTCCTTCTAGGTGGCAATCTAACATAGTATGTTGAAAAGACGTCTAGAAAGTCCATCACCACAGGAATATCCTGCAGGTCCTTCTCTTCCTCTTTCGTGGGTATGATGACAAATGCCAAGAACGCTTGACTTCTGCCCAAAATAAGCTTCCTGGCCCGAATGACCGATATGGTGAGAGGTAGAGACCTCACTTACGACTCGACAAATGTGACTCCTTCTCCCAGGGTCTAAGTGTCACCTGCTTACGAGCACAATCGATGAACACAAAATGCTTTGCCAGCCAATCCATCCTGAGGATGATGTCTTAACTATTCATAGCAAGAACAACTATGTTTGTGGGAAGAGCTTTTCCATAGATGCTCGCGAGGCATCCACAAATTACACACTTACACATTACAGTTTTTCTTACTAGAGTAACTACTACTAGAACGATTTCTAAAGTCCTTACTATAAGTCTAGATAGTCTTACAAACATGCTAGATACAAAAGAATGGGTAGCACTTAAATCAAACAAAACTGATGCTTCAAATCCAAGAATATGGATGGTACTTGTCACCACTTCCGATCCTCCTTTCGCATTTCCATGAATGAGTGAATAGACTTGGGCTGGCGCCAAAGGCTTCTGGGTGTTCCCTAGTACAAGGGTTGCCTTCCTCGTGCAATGCTTGCTGAAATGGCCGAACTGGCCACACCGATAACACGCTCTAGCACCCATCCTACAAAGTGTCCAATGAACTCTATTGCACTCCAAGCACAAGTTCGGTGCCCAATTCTTTTAGTGCCGCTAAGGTTGAGCCTGAAGGGCAATTGAGGCATGCTCCTGTGGTCGTTGGGGCGGATAACTTCCCATGGTCATTCTCTTAACTGGTTTGGCTCCTCTAGATGATGATCCAGGCACATAAGGCCTCTTCTGCTCCGTGAACGCCACTGCATTCTCCTTTAAACTCTCCTTATAGATCGATTGTAGGTTCCCTGCGATCGAGCGCACGACTAGAGAAAACAAGCATGACGCGGCTACATGTGATCGAGCGCCACACAGAAGAGTATCAATCCAGGCACATAAGGCCTCTTCACCCGCGCGCAAGTGCCAGATCAGCTGTGGCCAAGACCCCCATGCCTTCCATATTAGGGTTTTCCAACTCCCACTTGTAATAGGAGTAAAACCCTACGAATTTCGTAGATTTACTAGTTTGTCAAGGACTTTTAAAGCCTATAAATAGACCTCTTAGCCTCTAGGAATAGAAGTGGAGAAAAGAGGCACAAACTCTAGAAAGGAACTGAAGGCTGAATCAAGAGGCGTTTGGGTTTTTTTTCTATTCCACCTTTTATCTTTATTATGTAGTTTATATTTTATTTAGGGCTAGATTGAAGCCCAAGTTATGTTTAATTAATATTTCAATATTGGCTCATTTGTGATGATCTTGTTGTACTATTTAACTTGATTAATACCTACTTTCATGAATTCCTCATATGTGTCTGTCTAGCCAACATATGTATGTAGTATGGACTAGTGAGTTAAATCAATTTGGATGACCGAATCCTGGGTTTAACATAAGTAACAAAAGAAATCCACACCGTGATTCGTGGGTTAATTAACATGGGGAATCGGGAGTAGACACCCACGCCCTAGGCCTCATGTGTTTGTCAATTTCCACAGTTTTATGCTTTCTTAAAGAACAAATTAGTAGACACCCATGCTAAATCCTTTAAGAAAGAAAAGAATTAGAGTAGACACACATGCCTAATTTGTTGCTTAGGAAAATCAATAGCTTAAGGAGTAGACACCCGTGCCCTTAGGTTGACAAACATTAGATATGCATAACATGATCAAAGCATTGGCATATTGTTATATTAGCGGAATATAATTAATGGTGGATATCAAAACCCTAATTCTTTTTAGTTTTTTTATTTTTTATTTTTTTATTTTTTATTTTTATCTTTGATTTTATTTCTTTTTGTTAAATTCAATCATGACAATTGAATTTTATATGTTTAATTAAATAGGAAATTACTTCTAAACATAATTTACCAATCCTCGTGGGAATGATCTCGTATTTGCCTGCTATACTATCGTTTGATCTTGTGCACTTGCGAGTAAAACATAGCTTTTCCATTAATTTAGGTATTTGACACAACATTATCAATGATCATATATATATATATATATATATATATATATTTTCATCATAGATATATATGCCAAAGTATCCATCTAATAAATCATCCAGCTTCATCCAAGACATAGAAATACACACATCAGTCTTCATGTCATACCTCATAGATTATGTGCTAATGTGCTTGTGTAGATCAGATCAAACATGTGATTTTTCAACTGTCCTAAGCAAATAACCAAACTAACAATCTCTCATCAGATCATGTGTTCAAAATTTTACGCTCACTGATGAATGCAAGCCACAATTCTTTCCGATTAACCAAATTTTTGAGGTAAACATGAACATGCATAATTTTTTTATTTTTTTATTATATATATATATATATATATTATCGAATAAACAACAAAACAAATGACATGAAACTGGGACAAAGTGTGTGTAGACAACATGTATCCCCATACCCTCAAACTTAAATGACACATTGTCCCCAATGTGTCTAAAACAAAGAAAGAATGTACTCGGGAGATGGACAACACTTTCTTGGAAAGAATAGCTCATAGCACACCCCTAAATTTGAATCGAAGCACACTTGTCCCTGCAAAATAAGAAAACATGAAAACAAATAAAAAAGAACAAAACTACTAATGATAAAGAAAAGATCAAATGAAACACACAAAAATAAAATAACAAGATAAACTATGAGGTGCCTCCCATGAGTGCTAAGTTTAACGTCTTCATCCAGATGGTGGTCCCTGCTTAATGCTGTCCCAAAGAAGATGCTCCAGCTGGTGGTGCTACATATTGGATAGACTGGAGTGCCAAATCTTGTGATGCCAAATCTTGATCTCTTGGTGCAAGGTTTATTTCAATGCAGGGCTTCACTCTGTGTCCATTCACTTTGAATGACTGATTTGTCTGTGGGTTATGAACCTCCAAAGCTCCATGAAGGAATACTTGTGTAATAATGCAAGGTCCAGACTATCTTGACTTAAGCTTCCCAGGGAAAGGTTTCAATCTTGAATTATAGATCAATACCTTCTGTCCTACATGAAACTCCTTCCTGACCAGTTGCTTGTCATGGTATGCTTTGGTTCTGTCCTTGTAGAGCTTGGCATTCTCATATGCATCACGCCTCAATTCCTCCAGTTCATTTAGTTGGAGCTTCCTTTTGTCACCAGCTTGTTTCATATCAAAGTTACACTTCTTGATGGCCCAATACGCTTTGTGTTCCAATTCCACTAGTAGATGACATGCTTTCCCAAAAACCAAACAATATGGAGACATACCGATAGGTGTCTTATAAGCAGTCTTATAAGCACATAGTGCATCATTCAAGCGTAGTGACCAATCCGTCCTATTGGGATTCACTGTCCTTTCAAGGATACCTTTGATCTCTCTGTTGCTGATCTCCACTTGACCACTAGTTTAGGGATGGTATGGAGTGCCAACCTTATGAGTGATGCCATACTTCTTTATCACAGAAGCAAAGGCATATTTGTTGAAGTGGCTCCTTCCATCACTAATGATTGCCCTTGGTGTCCCAAATCTAGCAAAGACGTTTTCCTACAAAAGCTTCACAACCACTTTGTGATCATTAGTCTTTGAGGGGACAGCCTCGACCCATTTAAACACATAATCCACACCCACAAGAATATATAAATAACCAAATGAGTTAGGAAATGGTCCCATGAAGTCAATAACTCAGACATTGAAGAGCTCTACCATTTGAATATTTTGCAATAGCATTTGATTTCTGGATGAGATGTTACCTATCCTTTGGCATCTATCACAAGAGCTGCAAAACAAGAGAACAACCTTAAACACATTAGGCCAAAAGAAACCAAATTGTAGCACCTTAAGAGCTGTTCTCTTGGCCCCAAAGTGTCCACCACAAGCGAACTGATGAATATGCTACAAAATACTCAAGTGCTCTTCTTCTGGGACACACCATCTAATGATTTGACCAGGGCAGAATTTGAACAAATAGGGGTCATCCCAATGGTATTGTCTAGATATAGACATTAACCTCTTCCTTTCTTGACTAGACATACCTGGAGGAAATACCTTGGCAGTTATATAATTCATAATATTTGCATACCATATGAGTTGGATATCAACTGCAAACAACTGCTCATTTGGAAAATTTTCATTCAATGGAAGCTCATCTCCTTCTTCCTCATGGAGTAGTCTGGATAGGTGATCTGCCACCACATTCTTACTACCCTTCTTGTCTCTAATCTTAAGGTCAAATTCTTGCAGTAATAATACCCATATGATCAATCTAGGTTTTGCATCTTTCTTGGCAAACAAATATCTCAAACCAGCATGATCAGTAAATACAATAACTTTAAAACCAATTAGGTATGATCTAAATTTCTTCAAAGCAAATATGACAACTAATAATTCTTTCTCAGCAGTAGAATAATTTAGCTAAGCATCATTCAATGTTCTAGAAGCATAATAAATGGCATAAGGTACCTTATTGATTCTTTGATCCAATACAGCTCCCAAGGCAAAGTCACTAGCATCACACATGAGCTCAAATGGTAGACTCTAATCAGGTGCCCTCATTATTGGTGTAGATGTGAGTAGCTTTTTCAGTGTGTTGAAGGCAGTCATGCATTCTTCAGTCCAATCAAACTTGGCCTCCTTTCCTAGCAATGCATAGAGGGAAGGAGGCCAATGCCCTTCCCTATAGAGATCTTGGGGTCTATAGATCTTGGAGAAGTCCTTGATGAACCTTCTATAGAACCCGGCATGTCCAAGAAAACTCCTCACCCCCTTTACTGTCAGAGGTGGGGGAAGTTTGGAGATGATGTCAATCTTAGCCTTACCCACCTCAATGCCCTTGCTTGAAATAGCATGACCCAATACAATGCCTTGTTGAACCATGAAGTGGCATTTTCCCCAATTGAGCACTAGGTTGCATTCTTCACATCTCTTGAGAACATTCTTCAAATGGTTGAGGCATTCATTGAAACTAGACCCAAAAACACTAAAGTCATCCATAAATATCTCCATAGATTTCTCCACCATATCTGAAAAAATGCTCATCATGCATCTTTGGAATGTGACTGGTGCATTGCATAATCCAAATGGCATCCTTCTGTAGGCGAATGTGCCAAAAGGACATGTGAAGGTGGCCTTCTCCTGATCCTCTGGTGCTATTGCAATCTGATTATAGCCACTGTATTCGTCCAAGAAATAGTAGTAGCTATGGCCAACTAACCTCTCTAGCATTTGATCGATGAAGGGTAATGGAAAATGGTCTTTTCTTGTTACCTTGTTCAGCTTTCTGTAATCAATGCATACCCTCCAACCAGTGGTTATTCTTGTAGGTATTAGCTCATCATCTTCATTCTTCACCATTGTGATCTCACTCTTTTTTGGAACTACTTGGACTGGACTGACCCATTTACTGTCTGAGATAGGATAGATAATGCACACATCCATTAGTTTTAATACCTTTGCCTTAACTACCTCCGTCATGTGTGGGTTAAGTCTTCTCTGTGCATCCCTGGTTGGCTTTGCCTCGTTTTCAAAGAAGATTTCATGCATGCACTTGGTTGGACTTTCCCTTGATGTCAGCAATGGTCCACTCCAAAGCAGTTTTATGCTCTCTAAGAACTCTCAACAGTTGTTCTTCTTCCCCACAACTCAGATTTGCAGCAATTATGACCGGTAGTGTCTTCTTCTCTCCTAAGTAGGCATATGTTAGGTGTTCTGGCAATTGCTTCAATTCTAACTTAGCTACTTGGACAATAGAAGGGACAAAAGAGGTATTAGTAGGCTGAAGAATCTTAAAGGGAGGAGTGTACTTACTTGAATGTTTTGGAGAGGCCTCAAGGAGGTGCACTGTTTCAATGATGTCCTCAGTAACATCTTCAGGTTCTGGCTCAACGTCCTACCTTGTGAAACTATGGGTGAGGGTGGCCACCAATGGATCTTTATTGATGAGTGCCAAATATTGCGTATTTGGACCCCTTAATTTGCATTTACTAAGCCTTTAGCTTTATTGTTTTCTGATGTTTTGGTTAGTTTTGGTGTTCTAGTGATTTGCAGGTTGTTAAGAGAAAAATGCGGCTTTAAGGTGAAATTTGCAACTCATTCCAGTAATTCTAGGGCTTAAGAGACTTCCGGGAGCATTGGCAACAAATTTGGATCGAGCGATGATTTGCACCCGATGAGTCCCACTAAAAGGGCCATATCTAGAGTTGTAGATCTCGGATTAAAGTGATCTTGGTGTCATTGGAAAGATAACTCAAAGATCTATAAAGTCATGTTTCTTAAGAGTAGGCTAATTCTGACTGGTAGTGCGCTCAAGTGCACGTTTAGTGCGATCAAGCGCATTCGCGCCCTACGCCGCAAGAGAAATGTTGCACAAGTGTGATCGATTGCACCTATAGTGCGATCGAGCGCACTCGGCCGACCTGACAGTTCTGAAACTCTAAAATTAGCCTATAAATACCATTTTTTTTATTGTAAACATACGAAGATGTGCCGGGGGTGCCGTACTTTGTCAAAATTTGTGTTTTCTAGGTTTTTGGAGCTTCGAACTCCAATTCTATTGTAAGTTTTACATTTTTCATGATGTCAATTCAATTTGTTATTGTTTTTGTTATCATGAGAGGCTAAAACCTTAAACTAAGGATGAAGATGAAGCCTTGTCATTGATAAGCATTCATGTTCTTGTCGTTTTATGTATACAATGTGATTTTTAATTAAATTGTTGTTCA
Organism: Corylus avellana; assembly: GCF_901000735.1. Lineage (NCBI taxonomy): Eukaryota > Viridiplantae > Streptophyta > Magnoliopsida > Fagales > Betulaceae > Corylus > Corylus avellana. The sequence continues at coordinate 13,574,958 of NC_081545.1, read as the reverse complement.
AAGTTAATTCAATTGGTTGATTAATTTCATTTGATTGAATGTTGTCCTTTTATTTGTGATAAATTTTATATCCGTTGTGTTTCGTCTGGGGGTACATCGAATGATTGGATTGAGACTAATATCCATTGTGATCTACGGATACAGTGGACTATTTGATCTCAATTAAATATTTGTTGTGATTCTTTTAACGGATGGATTCACCAAATGATTTAATATGCGTGTTTATGACTTTTGAACAATGTATAAACTTTTTGGTTGTCTATTGTATGCATAAAATGCAAGAACATGTTGTTTGGTTTGGCGAGGCGGATTCGGATAACCTTAGTACTTTTCCATTAATTGTGTTCAAATCATTTAGTTCAATTTATGTTTTTGCACGACAAAAATATGAAATTTGGAACTAGGTTAAGATAAAATTGGTTTAAATTAGAAAATTAATTTTTGCAAACACGACTCCTTGTGGATTCGACCTCGCACTTGAACACACACTTTATTGCACAAGACTCATGCACTTACGAGTACAATTAAATTTGTACATAAAATTTTGGAGCTCCAAAAACCCAGAAAACACGAATTTTGACAAAGTACGGTGCCCCTGGCACTTCTCCATATGTTTACAATAAAAAAATGGTATTTATAAGCTAATTTTAGGGTTTCAGGACTCCCAGGTCGGCCGAGTGTGCTCGATCACACTATAGGTGCGATCAATCACACTTGTGCAACATGTCTATTGTGGCACAGGGCGTGAGTGCACTCTATCGCACTAAATGTGCACTCGAGTGCACTACTAGTCAGAATTAGCCTACTCTTGTGAAAAATGACTTTGTAGATCTTTGAGGTAGCTTTCCAATGACACTAAGATCGCCTTAATCTGAGCTCTATAACTCTAGATATGACCTTTTTAGTGGAACTCGTCAGGTGCAAATCATCGCTCGATCCAAATTTGCTGCCAGTGCTCCCTGAAGTGTCTTAAGCCCTAGAATTACTGGAATGAGTTGCAAATTTCACCTTAAAGCCACATTTTTCTCTTAACAACCTGCAAATCACTAAAACACCTAAACTAACCAAAACATCATAAAATAATAAAGTTAAAGGCTTAGCAAATGCAAATTAAGGGGTCAAAATATGCAATATTTAGTACTCATCATTTATGTTGTTCCTACAAAACTGGCTCACTCACACCTTGGATCATACAAACATCAAAACACTCTAAATCATCATGAGGTAATTTCATTGCATCTAATATTTTGAACTCTATTGTCTCACCATTCACCTTCATACTCACAGTACCCTTTTTCACACCTGTTGTAGTATCAGTAGTTCTTATAAAGGATCTTCCTAAGATGATAGGCAAGGGTGATGGCATCGGGGATTCTTCCACATCCAACACAGTGAAATCAACAGGTAAAATAAATGTTCCTACCTTTACCACAACATCCTCAAGTATACCTCTCGGTCTTTTGATGCTTCTGTCTGCCAATTGTAAGGTGACTGAGGTTGGTTGTAGCTCCCCCAAACCTAGCTTTTCATATACAGTGTAAGGCAACAAATTGACCCCTGCTCCCAGATCCAGCAATGCAAACTCAAAGAGATGGTCTCCTATCCTGCAAGGAATGGCAAAACTACCCAGATCTGTTAGCTTTGGTGGTAATTTTCTTAGCAAAACTGCACTTACTTCCTCTGTTAAGGCTACAGTTTCATGCTCCTGAAACTTCCTTTTGTTAGTACAACAATCTTTTAAAAATTTAGCATATGAATGAATCTATTTAATTGCATCTAATAAAGGAATGTTGATTTCTACTTTCCTCAAGGTCTCAAAGATATCCATGAGTTGTTTTTCTTTCTTGGGTTTGACTAAAGGGAAGGGTAGTGCATTCACCTTCTCCGTTTTATTTACCTTGGAAGTTGATGCTTCATCTGGAGCTGCCTGAGCGCTTTCTTCAGTTCCTATAACCTTGCCATTTCTGAGAATTGTGACTTCTTTTAGTTGTTGGTGACCTCCTAGATTAGGTATTGTTTGGGCTAGAATTTCACCCTGCTTTCCTTCACTAAGTTCTTTAGCCAATTGCCCCATCTGCAATTCCAATCTTTGGATGGCTTGATCGGTTCTTTGGAATGCTTGATCGGCCCTTGTATTGATTTGTTTTTTATCAGTCATAAATTATTGTTGTGAAGTCACCAGGGTGTGTATCATACTCTCCAGTTTGTTCAACTTTGACTCTTGAATTGGTTGACTTGCTTGTTGGGAATTCCTCTGCTGCCCTTAATGGTTCTGATTATTACTCCATGAGAAATCAGGGTGGTTTCGTCACCCTAGCTTGTAGGTGCTGGAGTACGAATTGTTCTGCCCCAAATAGTATGCTTGCTCCTGATCTGCAGATGAATATAAAGGGCAAGTCTCAGTAGTGTGATCTAAATGAGAACATATGGCACATACCTGGAGTTGGGTGGCTGGCTGCATGGGAGAGATGTTCTGAGTAGTCATGGAGTTTACAAGCATAGTTAATGTCTTCTGCATAGCAGCCATCTGATTTTGCACTCTGCTATTTTCTTCATAACTGCCTTTGCTCCTTACACCTTGCCTCCCTCTGGATGGGAACTATTGGGTGTGTTCACTCAATGTCTCAAAGATCTATATGGTTTCCCTACTACTCTTTTCCATTAGCACACCTCCATAAGCTGTATCAATGATACCCTTATGAATATCATCTAACCCTTCATAAAAAATTTGTACCTAATCATCATGAGGTATGTTGTGATTTGGACACTTAAGAAGTAGCACATTGAAGTGGTCCCATGCTTCAAAAAAATGGTCTCCATCTCTTTGTTGGAACGATTGTAGCACCCTTTAAGTTGCCTTGTCCTTTTAGCTAGGAAAAAATTCTTCAGGAACTTACTGGACAACTCTTCCCAAGTATGAATGAACTCTACAGTCAAGGAATTATACCACAACTTAGCATTATCTTTCAAGGAAAATGGGAATAAGACTAACCTGAGTTTCTCTGGAGTTAGGCCATGAATGTGCTGAAGCTTGCATAGATCAAAGAACTCCCTGAGGTGCAAGTTTGGATCCTCAGTAGCTGTGCCTCTGAAGTGAGTCAAAACACTAAGTATTTGTGGGGATATATAGTAATCGCCTTCCACCTCCGGTTGATAGGCGATGCATGATGGCTGGTTGAGGTTTATTGGGATGAAAGACTGTTTCATGGGCCTTCGCACTGGTGGCGGGCTTTCTAACAGATCTTCAATTGTTACCTCAACTTCTTCTTCTTCTTCCGTGTTGGAGTTGTCTCTAGGCCTTTGTCAAATGGCCCCCTTAATTTCCAGCATCAGAAGATTTGCCCCTGCAGTCACAGCAACTTCAGTGCTGTTGTTCGGATACTCCCTGGAATTGTGCTTGATCGCACTTGGTCTACGCTCGATCGCAGTAACAGAATGCAGGTGCCGCAACCTGAAACAAAACAAAAAACAAAAAAAAAAGCAAAAAAAAAAAGATTTTTCATAAAAACAAAATTTAAAATTGAAAATTAAAATAACACAACTAAGGGAAAATAATTCTAAACAAAATTTGCCGCAATCTCCCGCAACGGCGCCAAAAACTTGTTACAAATATCTACCTAAATTACTAGGCAAATAATTGTATGTTTTACCCGCAAGTACACGAGGTCAACATAGTAGTATAGGGTGCAAGTACGGGGTCATTTCCACAAGGAGTGCCAAATTTTGCTTAAAATAAATTACAAAAGTAAAACAAAACAAGATTGAATTTTGATTTGATAATGATAAAAAGGTAGGGCTTTGATATCCACCACTAATTATATTTAGATAATATATCATATGCCAATGCTTTGATCATATTATGTATATCTAATGTTTGTCAACCTAAGGGCATGGGTGTCTACTCTAATTCTTTTCTTTCTTAAAGGATTTAGCATGGGTGTTTACTAAGTTGTTCTTTAAGAAAGCATAATTCTGTGGAAATCGACAAACACATGAGGCCTAAAGCATGGGTGTCTACTCTCAGTTCCCCATGTTGATTAACCAAGAACCCGGTGTGGATTTCTTTTGTTACTTTATTAAACCCAGGACTCGATCATCCAAATTGATTTAACTAACTAGTTCATACCACATGCATATGTTGCAGGCACATACATATGAGGAATTCATGAAAGCAGGAATTAATCAAGTTAAATATCATAACATGATCATCACAAAGGCACCAATATTGAATATTAACTAAACATAACTAGGTCTTCAATCTAGCCCTACTAAATAAATTAGTTACACATAAGTTTGATGTTAAAATCTTCATAAAATAAAAAGAAAGGAAAAGAGTAAGCCCTAAACTTGAACTTGAAGAGCTCCAATTCTTCTCCTTGGAAATTGCCTCGCTATTCTAAAGGTATAAGGGCCTATTTATAGGCCTTAGGAATACTCTAGAAACCCTAAAAATCATAGGGTTTGAGCCCTAGTTCGCACTAAGTTACAAAATCCTAAAAATTGCACTTTCCATATCAAGGCTGGCGGCTGACTTGCCCATCACGCACGGGTGTGCTCGATCGCAGCCCGTGTGCGATCGATTGCAGGACTGTGATCGATCCTCTTTGTGCTGGGCGCTCGATCGCAGGTGCCTTGTGCTTGTGGTCTTCGCCTGTAGTGCGCTCGATCGCAGCTCCCCTGCAATTGATCGCACTACCAGAGCCTTCAATATTCCCAAAATATCTCTTTTAAGTCCAAAACTTCTGAGATTGCTTCTTTTTCTTCCAATGACCTACAGAAACAAGGAAAACACATAAAGGAACTAAAATGGCATGAATTAACCAAAACTAAAGGATTAACATATGTAAGTGAAAGGCTAAAAATATTAATATTTTAGCACTTAACAACTTCCACACCAGATTTTGTTAGCTCACCAAGAAATCAATGGGGTCATTTGGGGTGGTTGTAATTTTGTAAGCCGAATATGGCCTTGTTTTACCAAACTCTTCAAATTTGCTTATTGGGTAATCTCTATAAATCAATTGGATTGGATTTGGATGCGTGCAGTATATATGGTAAGCCTTAACAATTTTCCTACAAATTCAATAGATCAACCATTATATTTGTGGGGTCCACCATTGACTTATGTGGGGTCCATATAAGTTTACAAATCTAATAGTTGATTTGTAAGATGAGATTGAGAAAATATAGAAAAAATATTGACACCAACTATAGGAAACATATCTAAAAACTAAAACTTAAGTTGTTGCAATGGGCAAAATCAATGACAATATCATCAATGAATAAACTAATGGATACACGATATCCTTTGTGATGCAGATTAGATAGCTTCATCTGCAGCCTGTCTGAATGGTGGTATCTAAACTAGAGAGTCTCGGCCAAAGTCTCGATCGAAGCCTATTTGAACGCCTGTGTTAATTTTCGTATTTTTATGTTTTAAGTCAATTCCCATTCGATTTTTCCATCGTAGACATCTTCCTTTTATGCGGTAACCTTCCTCTTTTCTTAGCTACATTGGGACTATGAACTTCATCACCATCTACCGCCAACTCAACATCATCAATGGATTCATTACATGTTAAAGATACGTCTAGAAGTACAAGAGAAGGTGGACTTGAACCACGTAATTCCTTCATTCACAAATCAATATGCTTATTGACTTTTGTGTGTAGTGATCCATGTTTCTTGCAGTGACCTCTGCTAATGTAAGCATACCTCTGCACAACTCAACGCATCAAAACTACTTTTAATTAAAGTATATCTTCGCTTCATATCTTTCTACTTCGAGGTTGCACCGGTCATCTTCATCTCCATTGAAGTAGACAACATATGTTACAAATTTCACTAAGCATCTTCAACTATTGCATTTTGAACTTTTACTTCTTCAATCACTTGGTAGGTGCAAATTAAACCCTCTTTAGTCAAAAGGGAGACAGTACAATAAATTATGTGCACTATCTCAACCTGAACTTCTTTGAATTTAGTATTGATGTAAAGTTTTTGAAATTGTTCCTCAAAAGGATAGAAGGTTATACATCGAACCTTAGTAGGAAAAGACTTAAAATCTTTATGAGTCTCATTCTCAACCTTCTTCCGCAAAGCAAGATCATATTAATCAACGAATTGCTTAAAAGTGGTAGAAGGATTGACATAGCCATCAAAAAAGGCATTCATACTTTCACTCCGCTGTGTAGTCCTCATACCAGCCCAAAACATACCTTTTAGATATGCTGGTACCCAAAAAGTCCGGTCATTATATAACTGGTGCAACCAATCATGATCATTAAGGTCATAACTATCTAGTAGACTTTGCCATCCTACCTCAAAGTCACCACATGTTTGAGATTCATAAACACATTTATGTATGGCACTCTTAATGGCAAACATAATTTGAATATGATTTAAATTTGTCTAGAATTTTTTTCAAAATGTGCCATAGACAATATCGGTGCCGGGTTCCAAGGAAAACTCTTGCAATTGCATTTTTCATAGCCCAATCTTGATCTATTATAATTGCAATGGGTGCTTGGCCATTCATGCAATTCAACCAATTCTCAAACACCCATACAAAATTTTCTGTATCCTCACTAGATATTAATGCTGCCCCAAAAAGGATTGACTAACCATGGTGGTTCACTCCAACGAATAGAGCAAATGGCATACCATATTTGTTAGTCAAGTATGTCGTGTCAAATGTCACGACATCCCCAAAACTTTCATACGATGCCCTACTTCTTGCGTCAACCCAAAACACATTTTCCAATCTAGAATCATCATCAAAATCAACTCCAAAGTAGAAACCACTATCGGTTGCTTGCATCCTATTCAAATAGTCTATAAGTGCTTTAGCACCTCCTTGGCCAAGCCGAATGCTCCTTTCCTTGTTAATTGTTAAGTGTTAAAATATTCACATTTTCAGTCCTTAACTTACATGTTTTAATCCTTCAGTTTTAGTTAATTAGGCCATTTTAGTTCTTTTATGTGTTTTCTTCGATTTTGTAGGTCATTGGAAGAAAAAGAAGCAAACTCAGAAGTTTTGGACCGAAAATGAGCTATTTTGGATTTTGGAAGGCTCTGGTAGAGCGATCGATCGCTAGGGAGATGTGATCGAGCGCACTACAGGCGAGGATGGCACATTACAAGGCAACCATGATCGAGTGCAAGCATGAGGAGGATCGATCGCAGACCTGCGATCGATCGCACACAGGCTACGATCGACCGCACCCCTGTGTGATGGCCAAGACAGCAGCCAACCCTGTTATGGAAAAAGAACTTTTAGGGTTTTGTAGCATAGTGCGAACTAGGGTTCAAACCCTACGATTTTTAGGAGTTCAAGAGTATTCCTAATGGCCTATAAATAGACCCTTAAGCCTCTAGAATAGATATACTTTGTAAGGAGAAGAATTGGAGCTCTTCAAGTTCAAGTTTCGGGTCTATTATTTTCCTTTCTTTTATTTTATGAGATGTTTAACATCGACTTCATGTGTAACTAATTTATTTAGTAAGGCTAGATAGAAGCCCTAGTTATGTTTAGTTCATATTCAATATTGGTGCCTTTGTTGTGATATCTAATATTCAATCTTGTTGTGATATCTAAATTGATTAATTCCTATATTCATGAATTTCTCATATGTGTGTGCCTGATCAACATGTGCATATGGTATGGACTAGTTAGTTAAATCAATTTGGATGACCGAGTCCTGGGTTTAACATAAGTAACAAAAGTAATCCACACCGGATTATTGGGTTAATAAACATGAGGAACTGGGAGTATACACCATGCCCTAGGCCTCATGTATTTGTCGATTTCCATAGAACATATGCTTTCCTAAAGAACAACTGAGTATACACCACGCTAAATCCTTTAGGAAAGAAAAGAGTTAGAGTATACATCCATGCCTAACTCGTTGCTTAGGGAAATCTATAGCTTAAGGAGTATACACCCATGCCCTTAGGTTGACAGACATTAGATATACCTAATGTGATCAAAACCTCGACATATTGATATATTAGCTAAATATAATTAGTGGTGGATATCAAAGCCCTACCTTTTTATCATTATCAACTCGATTCAATCTTTCGTTTTATTTTACCTTGGAAATTTATTTTAGCCAAAATTCAGCAGTCCTCGTGGGAATGACCTCGTATTTGCACACTATACTACTGTGTTGACCTCGTGTACTTGTGGGTAAAACATCTAATTATTTGCCTATTAATTTAGGTAGGTAATTGTGAACAACTAGTTTTTGGCGCCGTTGCCGAGGATTGTGGCGAATTTTCTTTAGGATTAATTTCCTTTAGTTGTGTTGTTTTAATTTTCAATTTTAAATTTTGTTGTTATCAAAAATCAAAAAGATTTTATGTTTTTCCTAACTTTTCTATTTCTATTTCAGGGTGAGGACTTGTGATTCTGTTACTGCAATCGAACACAGCCAAGTGCGATCGAGCACACCAACCTGCGATCGAGCGCAGTTCCAGGGAGCATCTGGACCAGCAGCACTGAAGCTGCTTTGACTGAAGAAGCAACTCAATTGATGCAAGGTCGTCGATCTCAAGATTCAACCATCATTCCACTCGATCTTGAAATTCAGTTGACAATTTGACAAAGACCTAGAGACAAATAAGAAGAGGAAGAAATTGAGATGGAAGATTTGCAAGAGAATCCAATAGGGCCAAGACCACTAGAGGCAAATCCCCCACCGGTGCGGAGACCGATGAAGTTCGTTCCAGCAAACCTCCATCAACCCTCATGCATAGCATATCAACCAGAGGTGGAAGGCAGTTATTATATTTCTCCTCAAATCATCAATGCATTTACTCACTTTAGGGCACAGCTACTGAGGATCCCAACTTGCATCTTAAAGAATTCTTTGATTTATGCAAGTTGCAGCATGTCCAAGGAGTAACTCTAGAGAGACTTAGGTTAGTTCTCTTTCCTTTCTCTTTGAAAGATAATGTTAAACTATGGTATAATTCTTTGCCTGTAGATTCTATCCATACTTGGGAAGAATTAGCCACCAAGTTTCTGAAGAAGTTTTTCCCAGCCCAAAAGACAAGACAACTTAAAAGGGAACTTCAAATGTTCCAACAACGAGATGGAGATTTGTCCTTTGAGGCATGGGATCACTTCAATTCATTGCTTCTAAAGTGCCCACATCACAACATCCCTCAAGATGATCAGGTACAAATTTTCTATCAAGGTTTAGATGATACTAACAAAGGGATGGTTGACTCAGCTTGTAGACGAGCACTTATGGAGAAGAGTAGTCAGGAAGCAATGGAGCTTTTTGAAACATTGAGTGAGCATTCCCAACAATTCCGCTCTAGAGGAAGGCGAGGAGTCAAAAGCAAGGGCATGTATGAAGTGAACTTCAATGGGGGATCTCCAAATCAGATGGTTGCTGTGGAAAAGAAGTTAGACATGATTGTTAAGGCCATGACTGCCCAGAAAATCTCACCTCTGCAACAAGACACACCAATCCAGGTATGTGCTATTTGTTTCCATTTAGATGACACAACTGAGACCTGTCCTTTATCTCCATTTGCAAAGCAAGAAGAGGTGAATTATGTGGGACAAAACAATTACCCCCACAAGAATATGATACACAACCTGGTGACTTCACAACAGCAGTTCACGGTTGATCAAAAACAATTCAACACAAAGACTGATCAAGCCATCCAAAGACTGGAAGTGCAAATGGGGCAGATGGCAAAGGAGCTGAGTGAAAGGAAGCAGGGAGAATTTCCAGCCTAAACAATACCTAATCCAGGGAGTCACCAACAGCTGAAAGCAATCACAGTTCTCAGGAATGGCAAGGTCATTGGAACTGAAGAGCCACCTCAAGCATCTCCAGATGAAGCATCAACTTCTAAGGTAAACAAAACGGAGAAGGTAAATGCACCCCCCTTTCCTTAAAGGTTAGTCAAACCAAAGAAAGAAAACCAACTTATGGATATTTTTAAGACTTTGAGGAAAGGAGAAATCAATATTCCCTTATTAGATGCAATTAAACAGATTCCTTCTTATCCTAAATTTTTAAAGGATTGTTGCACTAACAAAAGGAGATTTCAGGAGCATGAGAAAGTGGCCCTAACAGAAGAGGTAAGTGCAGTTTTGTTGAGAAAATTACCACCCAAGCTAACAAATCTGGGTAGTTTTACCATTCCTTGCAGGATAGGAGACCACCTTTTTGAGCATGCATTGCTGGATCTGGGAGCAGGGGTCAATTTGCTGCCTTACATGGTATATGAAAAGCTAGGTTTGGGGGAGCTTCAACCAACCTCTGTTACCTTGCAATTGGCAGACAGAAGCATCAAAAGACCAAGAGGTATACTTAAGGATGTGTTGGTAAAGGTAGGTACATTTATTTTACCTACTGACTTCATTGTGTTAGATGTGGAGGAATCTCCTATGACATCACCTTTGCCTATCATCTTAGGAAGACCCTTTATGAGAACTGTTGATACTACAATAGGCGTGAAAAAGGGTACTGTAAGTATGAAAGTGAATGGTGAGACAATAGAATTCAAAATATTTGATGCAATGAAGCTACCTCATGATGATTTAGAGTGTTTCGATGCTTGTATGATCCAAGGTGTTAGTAAGCCAGTTTTGCAGGAACAACATAAAGATCCACTAGAGGCCACCCTCACCCATAGTCTCACAAGAAAGGACATTGAGCCAAAACCTGAAGATGTTACTGATGACATCATTGAAGCAGTGCATCACCATGAGGCCTCTCCAAAATATTCAAGTAAGTATACTGTTGTGCAAAAATCTACCTAAATTAATAGGTAAATAATTGTACGTTTTAACTGCAAGTGCACAAGGTCAACATGGTAGTATAGGGTGCAAGTACGGATCATTCCCATGAGGATTGCTGAATTTATGTTTAAAAATAGATTCCTTAAGCAAAAGCAAAATAAAGATTGATTGTTGAAGTGATGATAACAAAGGCTAGGGCTTTGATATCCACCACTAATTATATTAAGCTAATATATCAATATGCCAATGCTTTGACCAAGTTATGCATATTTAATGTTTGCCAACCTAAGGGCATGGGTGTATACTCCTTAAGCTATTGATTTTCCTAAGCAACGAGTTAGGCATGGGTGTATACTCTAAGTCTTTTCTTTCCTAAAGGATTTAGCATGGTAAATACTAAATTGTTCTTTAGAAAAGCATATGTTCTATGGAAATTGACAAACACACGAAGCCTAGGGCATGGGTGTCTGCTCCCGTTTCCCCATGTTGATTAACCCAAAAATCGTGGTGTAGATTCTTTTGTTACTTAAGTTAAACCCAGGACTCGGTCATCCAAATTGATCTAACTAACGAGTCCATACCACATGCACATGTTGATCAGGCATACACATATGGGGAATTCGTGCAAGCAGGTATTAATCAAGTTAAATAGCACAATTTGATCATCACAAGGCGCCAATATTGAAATATTAATTTAACATAACTAGGGCTTCAATCTAGCCCTACTAAGTAAATTAGCTACACAGAAAGTTAATGTTAAACATCTTCATAAAATAAAAGAAAAGAAAGGAAAGAATAAACCCGAGACTTGACTTGAGAGCTCCTATTCTTCTCCCTTCTCCAAGCCTGTCTATTCTAAAGGCTTAGGAGTCTATTTATAGGCTTTAGAAGTCCTTGGAAAAGTAGTAAACCCTAGGGATTTTGTAGGGTTTCAATCCTATTACAATTTGGAGTTTTAAAAACCCTAATATGGAAATAGGGACATTCTAGCCGCCACTTGGGATGCCTAATGCGCACGGGTGCGATCGATTGCAACCCGTGTGTGCTCGATCGCAGGTCTGGGATCGATCCTTCTTTTGGCCTGCGCTCAATCACTCCTAGCCTGGCTTGTGCAATATCTTTAGTAGTATTGCGCTCGATCGCAGGTACCTTGCGATTGATCGTAGTACCAGGGAGCTCCAATTTTTTCCATCTTCTCTTTTTGAACCCAAATCACCCAGTTTTACTTCACTTTCTTCCAAAAGCCTGTAAAAACATCAAAAACACAGAAAGGAATTAAAATGACCTAATTAACTACAACCAAAGGATTAAAACATGTAAGTTAAGGGCTGAAAATATGAATATTTTAGCACTTATCATATACTCCTCCCTTTGAAATTCTTGAGCCTACTAATACTACTCTTGTTCCTTCTATTGTCCAGGCACCAAAGCTGGAATTGAAGAAATTGCCAGAAAACCTAACATATACCTACTTAAGAGAGAACAAGACACTACCGGTCATAATTGCTGCAAATCTAAGTGGTGGGGAAGAAGAAAAGCTATTGAGAGTTCTTAGGGAGCATAAAATTGCTTTGGGATGGACCATTGCTGACATCAAGGGAATAAGTCCAGCCAAGTGCATGCATTAGATCTTCCTTGAAGACGTGGCAAAGCCAACCAGGGATGCACAGAGAAGACCCAATCCTCACATGAAGGAGGTAGTTAAGGCAGAGGTATTAAAATTGCTAGATGTGGGCATCATCTATCCCATCTCAAATAGTAAATGGGTGAGTCCAATCCAAGTAGTGCCAAAAAAGAGTGGGATCACAGTGGTGAAGAATAAAGATGATGAGCTGATACCAACAAGAGTAACCACTAGGTGGAGGGTATGCATTGATTACAAAAAGTTAAACAAGGTAACAAGAAAAGACCATTTTCCATTACCCTTCATTGATCAAATGCTAGAGAGGTTAGCTGGCCATAGCTACTATTGTTTCTTGGACGGATACAGTGGCTATAATCAGATTGCAATAGCACCAGAAGATCAGGAGAAGACCACCTTCATATGTCCTTTTGGCACATTCGCCTACAGAAGGATGCCATTTGGATTATGCAATGCCCCAGCCACATTCCAAAGATGCATGATGAGCAATTTTCAGATATGGTGGAGAAAATCATTGAGGTATTTATGGATGACTTAAGTGTTTTTGGGACTAGTTTTGATGAATGCCTCCACCATTTGAAGAATGTTCTCAAGAGATGTGAAGAATGCAACCTGGTGCTCAATTGGGAAAAATGCCATTTCATGGTTCAACAAGGCGTTGTATTGGGTCATGCTATTTCAAGCAAGGGCATTGAGGTGGATAAGGCTAAGATAGATATCATCTCCAAACTTCCCCCACCTCTAACAGTAAAGGGGGTGAGGAGCTTTCTTGGACATGCCAGATTCTATAGAAGGTTCATCAAGGATTTCTCCAAGATCTCTAGACCCCTCTGTGCATTGCTATGGAAGGAGGCCAAGTTTGAATGGACTGAAGAATGCATGACTACCTTCAACACGCTGAAAAAGCTGCTCACATCTACACCAATAATGAGGGCACCTGATTGGAGTCTACCCATTGAGCTCATGTGTGATGCCAGTGACTTTGCCTGTGGGAGCTGTCTTGGGTCAAAGAATCATTAAGGTACCTCATGCCATTTACTATGCTTCTAGAACATTGAATGATGCCCACCTAAATTATTCTACTACTGAGGAAGAATTATTAGCTGTCATATTTGCTTTGGAGAAGTTTAGGTCGTACCTAATTGGTTCTGAGGTTATTGTATTCACTGATCATGCTGTGTTGAGATATTTATTTGCTAAGAAAGATGCCAAATCTAGATTGATCAGATGGGTATTACTACTACAAGAGTTTGACCTTGAGATTAGAGACAAGAAGGGCAGTGAGAATGTGCTGGCAGATCACTTATCCATATTACTCCATGAGGAGGAAGGAGATAAGCTCCCATTGAATGAAAATTTTCCAGATGAGCAGTTCTTTGCAGTTAATATCCAACTCCCATAGTATGCAGATATAGTGAATTATATCACTGACAAGGTGTTTCCTCCAGGTATGTCTAGTAAAGAAAGGAAGAGGTTAATATCCATATCTAGACAATACCATTGGGATGACCCCTATTTGTTCAAATTATGCCCTGATCAAATCATTCGGAGGTGTGTCCCAGAAGAAGAGCACTTGAGTATTTTGCAGCGCTGTCATCCGTTAGCTTGTGGTGGACACTTTGGGCCAAGAGAACAGCGCTTAAGGTATTACAATCTGGTTTTTACTGGCCTAATATGTTTAAAGATGCTTTCTTGTTTTGTAGCACTTGTGATAGATGCCAAAGGACAGGTAACATCTCATCCAAAAATCAAATGCCGCTGGAAAATATTCAATTAGTTGAACTCTTCAATGTCTGGGGTATTGACTTCATGGGACCATTTTCCAACTCATTCGGTTATTTATATATTCTTGTGGGTGTGGATTATGTGTCTAAAAGGGTCGAGGTTGTCCACTCAAGGACTAATGATCACAAAGTGGTTGTGAAGTTTTTGTAGGAAAACATCTTTGCTAGATTTGGAACACCAAGAGCAATCATTAGTGATGGGGGGAGCCACTTTAACAATTATGCCTTTGCCTCTGTGATGAAGAAGTATGGCATCACTCATAAGGTTCGCACTCCATACCACCCCCAAACTAGTGGTCAAGTAGAGATTGGCAACAGAGAGATCAAAGATATCCTTGAAAGGTCAGTGAACCCCAGCAGGAAGGATGGGTCACTACGCTTAAATGATACACTATGGGCTTATAGGACTACTTACAAGACACCTATAGGTATGTCTCCATATCCTTTGGTTTTTGGGAAAGCATGTCATCTACCAATGGAATTGGAACACAAAGCGTACTGGGCTATCAAGAAGTTTAACTTTGACATGAAGCAAGCTAGTGACAAAAGGAAGCTCCAACTAAATGAACTGGAGCAATTGAGGCATGATGCATATGAGAATGCCGAGCTCTACAAGGACAGAACCAAAGCATACCACCACAAGCAATTGGTTGAGAAGGAGTTTCAAGTAGGACAGAAGGTTTTGATCTATAATTCAAGATTGAAACTCTTCCCTGGGAAGCTTAAGTCAAGATGGTCTGAACCCTGCATTGTTACACAAGTATTTTCTCATGGAGCTTTGGAGGTTCACAACCCCCAAACAAACCAGTCATTTAAGGTCAATGGACACAGAGTCAAGCCATATCCTGAAGTAAAGTTAGTACCAAGAGATGAGATTTGGCACTCTAATCCATCCAACATGCAGCACCACCAGCTGGAGCATCTTCTTCAGGACAGCAGTGAGCAGAGACCACCGTCTGGCTGAAGACGTTAAACTTAGTGCTCATTGGAGGCACCCGATAGTTTATCTTTTTATTTTTGTTTAGTGTGTTAATCATTTTATCTTTAATTTTGTTCCTTTTTACTTGTTTTTGTGGTTTCTTATTTTGTATGGACAAGTGTGTGTCAATTCAAGTTTGGGAGTGTGCTATGAGCCATACGTTCCAAGACTATGTCGTCCATCTCCCGAGTACAATCTTTCCTTTATTTAGACACATTGAGGACAAAGTGTCATTTAAGTTTGGGGGTATGGGCACACATATTGTTCACACACTTTATCCCAATTTCATGTTATTTGTTTTGTGTGTTTGTTTGTTTATTGTGTGTTTGTTTATTTGAAAAAAAAAAAAAAAAAAAAAAAAAAAAAAACGCATGTCCATGTTTGCCTAAAAATTTTGGTTAATCTAAAAGAATTGTGGCTTGAATTCATCAATGAGCTTAAAATTTTGAATACATGATCTGATGAGAGAATTTGTTAAGTTTGATTACTTGTTTAAGATAGTTGAAAAAAAAATCACATGTTTGATCTGATCACACTAGCACATTAGCACATAATTGGTGAGGTATGACATGAGGTCTGATATGTGTGTTTCTGTATCTTGGATGAAATTGAACGACTTATAGATGGACACTTTGGCATACATATCATGTTTAAAATATATATATATATATAATGATCACTGATAAGCTTTTCACTGAGTAACTGGACCTCTTGCTTCAAAGCATTGAGTGGTCACGTCAAATGGTGAAAATTTTTGATTTGATTAATGTCATGGTTAGTTTGGTTTTGTAGCCATTTTGACATGAGTTAATGGGTCCTTAGGGGTGTCTCTACACCTAATGCCCTGAAACCATCTGGTTTGGGAGTCATTGACTTAACACTCGCTACATAGGTCAATTAGAAAGCTTAAGGGAACCAAGCATTGCACAACCTGACAGAGCAAAAAATAAAAAATAAAATAAAATAAATGCCATTGTTGTTCATTCTAATAAGAATTTCAAGGAATTTTGAGAAATGGAGACATTACACATTGGAAATATTTGGAAGCCTCATAATTTTTTGCTAAGTTCACTTTACACTGTTTTCAAACTTGTGATGTTTTAGCATGTCTTTTGTAAGTAATTGAACTTTGCGATTCCAATTCATTGTGAAGATGGAGTTCATCTTTTTAAGCTTGCTAATGAATGAAAATCATGATCTTGAAGTGATGCTTAAATTTTTGAATAACATGAACTGTACATGATGTTTGTGGGTAACATTTCTGGAAAACCCTCACGAAAGATGGATTTATCTTTTTTGTTCTATGTTTTCATTTTTTATTTTAGTTTTGTACTGCTAAGGGACTAGCAATATGTAAGTTTGGGAGTGTGTTAAGTGCTAACATATTAATATTTTCAGCCATTAACTTACATGTTTTAATCCTTTAGCTATAGTTAATTATGTCATTTTAGTTCTTCTATGTGTTTTCCTTGACGTTGTAGGTCATTGCAAGAAAAAGAAGCAAACTCAGAAGTTTTGGACAAAAAATGAGCTATTTTGGATTTTGGAAGGCTCTGGTAGAGCAATTGATCGTAGGGGAGCTGCGATCGAGCACACAACAGGCGAGGATGGCACATTACATGGCATCTACGATCGAGCGCAAGCATCAGGCGGATCGATCGCACTCGGGCTGCGATCGAGCACACCCGTGCGTGATGGCCAAGACAGCCGCCAGCCCAGTTATAGGAAGAGCACTTTTAGGGTTTTGTAGCTTAGTGCAAACTAGGGCTCAAACCCTACCATTTTTAGGAGTTCTAGAGTATTCCTAAAGGCCTATAAATAGACCCTTAAGCCTCTAGAATAGATATACTTTGTAAGAAGAAGAATTGGAGCTCTTCAAGTTCAAGTTTCGGGTTTATTCTTTTCCTTTCTTTTATTTTATGAAGATGTTTAACATCAACTTCATGTGTAAACAATTTATTTAGTTGGGCTAGATTGAAGCCCAAGTTAAGTTTAGTTGATATTCAATATTGGCGCCTTTGTGATGATCTTGTTGTGATATCTAAATTGATTAATTCCTATATTCATGAATTCCTCATATGTGTGTGCCTGATCAACATGTGCATGCGGTATGGACTAGTTAGTTAAATCAATTTGGATGACCGAGTCCTGAGTTTAACATAAGTAACAAAAGTAATCCACACCGGGTTCTTGAATTAATCAACATGGGGAACCGGGAGTATACACCTATGCCCAAGGCCTCATGTGTTTGTCGATTTCCATAGAACATATGCTTTCCTAAAAAACAACTTACTATACACCATGCTAAATCCTTTAGAGTATACACTCATGCCTAACTCATTGCTTAGGAAAATCTATAGCTTAAGGAGTATATACCCATGCCCTTAGGTTGACAAACATTAGATATACATAACATGATCAAAACATCGGCATATTGATATATTAGCTAAATATAATTAGTGGTGGATATCAAAGCCCTACCTTTTTATCATTATCAACTCAATTCAATCTTTTCTTTTATTTTACCTTGGGAATTTATTTTAGATAAAATTTAGCAATCCTCGTGGGAATGACCCCGTATTTGCACACTATACTACTGTGTTGACCTCGTGCACTTGCGGGTAAAACATCCAATTATTTGCCTATTAATTTAGGTAGGTAATTGTGAACATCATTAATACAGTTTCTGCAATCTTTTTCTATAAAAGGAAGATTCTCATTCCCCCCAGCTTCAACAGCAAGTGCATTATAACTCTAACTCAGTTTAATACCAAACATATCATTTATTATAATCTTTCTTCTCACATTAGAATTCAAATTCCTATTGCATTTAAAATATCTTCCCGTGTTTGGGCTTAAATCATGATTGTGTTTGTTAAGTGCCAAAATATTCATATTTTAGCCCTTAACTTACATGTGTTAATCCCTTAGTTTTGGTTAATTTATGCCATTTTAGTTCTTTTCTATGTTTTCCTTCTTTTTGTAGGTCCTTGGAGAAAAAAGAAAGCAATCTTAGAAGTTTCGGGGTTAAAGGGCGATTTTGAAGAAGATTGGAGGCTCTGGTAGTGCAATCATCGCAGGGGAGCTGCGATCGAGCACACTACAGGCGAAGACCACAAGCGCAAGGCACCCGTGATCGAGCACCCAGCACAAGATGATTGATCGCAGTCCTGCGATCGATCGCACACGGGCTGTGATCGAGTCGCACCAGTGCGTCATGAGCAAGTTAGTCGCCTGCCTTGATATGGAAAGTGTAATTTCTAGGGTTTTGTAACTTTGTACGAACTAGGGCTCAAACTCTACGATTTTTACGGTTTCTAGAATACACCTGAGGCTTATAAATAGACCCTTAAACCTCTAGAATAGACACACACTTTCCAAGGAGAAGAATTGGAGCTCTTCAAGTTCAAGTTTTGGGTTTATGCTTTTCCTGTCTATTGTATTTATGAAGATGTTTAACATCAAACTCTTGTGTAACTAATTTACTTAGTAGGACTAGATTGAAGCCCTAGTTATGTTTAGTTAATATTCAATATTAGCGCCTTTGTGATGATCATGTTGTGATATTTAACTTGATTAATTCCTGTTTTCATGAATTCCTCATATGTGTTTGCATGATCAACATTGGTATGGACTAGTTAGTTAAATCAATTTGGATGACCGAGTCCTGGGTTTAATAAAAGTAACAAAAGAAATCCACACCGGATTCTTGGGTTAATAAACATGCGGAACCAGGAGTATACACCTATGCCCTAGGCCTCATGTGTTTGTCGATTTCCACAAAATTATGCTTTCTTAAAGAATAACTTAGTATACACCCATGCTAAATCCTTTACGAAAGAAAAGAGTTAGAGTATAC
Source organism: Corylus avellana (assembly GCF_901000735.1). Lineage (NCBI taxonomy): Eukaryota > Viridiplantae > Streptophyta > Magnoliopsida > Fagales > Betulaceae > Corylus > Corylus avellana. Next base: position 13,555,929 of record NC_081545.1, on the reverse strand, counting down.
ACCCATGCCTAACTCGTTACTTAAGGAAATCTATAGCTTAAGGAGTATACACCCATGCCCTTAGGTTGACAAACATTAGATATACATAACGTGATCAAAACATCGGCATATTGATATATTAGCTAAATATAATTAGTGGTGGATATCAAAGCCCTACCTTTTTATCTTTATCAACTCAATTCAATCTTTTCTTTTATTTTACCTTGGGAATTTATTTTAGATAAAATTCAGCAATCCTCGTGGGAATTGATGAGTGCCAAATATTGTATATTTGGGCCCCTTTACTTATGTTTGTTAAGCTCTTAGCTGTGTTAATTTCTGATGTTTTTTGTTAGTTCTGGTGTTTTGGTGTGTTGCAGGTCATTAAGAGAAAACTGCGGTTTGAGGGTGGAAATAAGCAAACTAATTGAAGATTCCTGGAAGTACGATCGAGCGCACAGAGAGACGATCGAGACCACTTGTGCTCGAGCGCAAGAACGGCACGCTCGAGCGCACGACCACGTCAGCCCTACCATGCATCGCTTAATTACTGCGCCACAGAAGCCTTGAAAAAAAAAACCGAGTGCGCTCGAGCGCACCTTGGGTGCGATCGAGCGCACTCACGCTAACCTGGCAACGCTGAACCCTAGTTTTTATTATTTATATACAACGTTTTGTTCTTGTAAACACACATTGGGAGTCGCCGTTTTAATCTAAAATACGACGTTTTGTCGTACGGAAGCTTGTGCTTCGTTTTTCATTGTAAGTTTTATTTTTCTCATGATGTCAATTCAATTTTTTGTTGTTTTTGTTATCATGAGAGGCTAAAACCTTCAACTAAGGATGAAGATGAAGCCTCGTCATTGATAAACATACATGTCTTGTCGTTTTATATATACAATGTGATTATATCATGAAAGTGTGGTTCAAAAGCCAATTCAACAGTTTAATTAAGTTTAATTGATTAAATGTTGGTAATATAGTGTTGTTCAAAAGCCAATTCAATAGTTTAATTAAGTTTAATTGATTAAATGTTGGTAGTATACTCATGTTCAATTTAATATTCGTTGTGTTTCGTCCGGGGGTACATCGAATGATTGGATTGAGACTAATATCCATTGTGATCTAAGGATACAGTGGATGATTTGATCTCAATTAAATATTCGTTGTGATTCTTTGAACGGATGGATTCATCGAATGATTTAATTTGCATGTTTACAACTTTTGAACAGTATATTTGGATTGAATATTGTATGCATAAAATGCAAGATATGTTGTTTGATTTGACGAGGGGGATTCGGAAACCTTAGTAATTTACCATTACTTATTTTTAATTTGTTTAGTTTTAGTTTATGATTTTGCACGACACAGTTACAAAAATTGGAACTAGGTTAAACTAGAAAATTGATTCTTGCAAACACGTCTCCCTGTCGATTCGACCTCGCACTTGCACACACTTTACTGCACACAACTCGTGCGCTTGCAAGTACAATTAAATTTGTACATCAAATTTTGGCGCCGTTGCCGGGGAGACGTTTGATTTTGTAAAAATTGATTTTTTTTGTTTGAATTAATTTTATCTTTCTACTATTTTAGGTAGATTTTTTTTTTTAATTTTGTTTTTTGCATTGATCTAACAAAAAAAAAAGGTGCTTTGTGTTTCTGTGTCTTGTGTAGTTTGGCGAAATTCAGTCACTGCCAGAGCGATCGAGCGCAACTTATCTATGCTCGATCGCACTCGGGCCTATTGCAGTGAGCAAGCATACCTGCGCTTGCCATTTTGTGCCTGCACTCGAAGCGCATAAACGCTCGATCGTACCCCTGTGACAATCGAGCGCACATACGCTCGATCGCAAATTCCTGCTCTCGAGTGCATCTCCCTTGGCAGCATCAGCATACCAGAAGCAGCTAAGTGAAATTTTGTTCTGCAAATTCTTTGGGTTATTCTTGTTAAAATTTTGTTTCCGTTTTATTATCTTTTGTTTGTTTGTTCTTTCTTTTGTGAATATTTCATTATTTTTAGCTAGTTTATTTGAACATTTGTGTTTGGTGCATGCTTGGTGGGAGATCCTTGAACCTAGAATTGATACCCTTAGACCCCGACATTGATAGAATTCTTAGGAGAACTCGAAGAGCGCCTGTTGAGAGTGGGGATTGAGGTGAAATGGGAGACCAACAAGATAACATAGAGGAACCTAGGGCTGAGCATGAGGATGCTAGAGCTGGAAATCCCGAGCAAGCCAGAGCTTGGAATGTGGACTTCACTACGTCACTTAGGGAGTTGTTCACACCTGTGGACTTCACTACATCCCATTCGTGTATAGTGTTGCCACCAACCAATGCTACTCATTTTGATTTGAAACCTCATGTCATCCAACTCCTTCCATCGTTCCATGGCCTAGAACTTGAAAATCCTTACAGTCATGTAAAGAAATTCAAGGACATATGCGCCACTTTCAAATTTCAAAATTTCTCCGAAGAGTCTGTCCATCTCAGACTATTTCCTTTCTCTCTGCAAGACAAAGCCAGGGCATGGTTGGACTCCAACATGCCCGGATCCATTACATCTTGGGAAAGCTTGTTAAGCAAGTTCTATAACAAATATTTCCCAATTTCAAAGGTCAACGAATGCAGAAAGGAAATAAGTTCCTTCACTCAGGAGGAGGACGAGAAATTTTCGGAGTGTTAGGAAAGATTTAAGGAGTTGTTGATAAGATGCCCTCCACATCCTTTCTACTAAGAATGGAGGAGCATTCTAAAGTCTGACAGGGGATGCAGCATATAAGGCACTAGATAAGTTGTCCGACAGCTCACAGCAGTGGGATTTTTCAAGTTGTCGGGATAAATCTGCCCGTATCCCCAAGAAAGGTGGCATCTATGAGGTTAAGGAGGACACTGATTTGAGGATAAAGATAGATGCTCTGACCAAGAAGGTTGAAGCCCTTGCAGTGGGTCAATCCGTAAATGCTACCAACACATTCAATGTTGATGGCTGTTCTATCTGTGCTAATCCTATGCACTTAGCACAGAATTGTCCATTTTCACCAGCTTTTGCCGAGTTCTCCTTGGAACAAGTGAACGCCTTCAATGACTTTAGGAAGCAAGCGAGCGGACCATACTCGGAGACATACAATCCAGGGTGGTGGAACCACCCTAATTTCTCATGGAAGCAGAGCCAACCAATGAATCAAGGATTTCCCTCACATGCTCAGAATCATGGTCGTTCAACTCAACCAGCGCAACATCCTACATCTTCGTCACAATCATCGCTGGAAGAAACAATGAAGGCATTCATACATTCGAATAGCCAGACCATACAAGAGCTCAAAAACTCTACCATGGCAAACACCCAAGCAATAGATGAAGTGAAGAATGCCACATTGGTTAACACCCAAGCAATTGCAAAGATGGAGAGTCAGGTTGGACAGATAGCCAATCACTTGGGTGAGAGAGAAAAAGGGAAATTGCCCAGTCAGCCCATACCCACCCCAAAAGGTCAATATATGGTTGGGAATTCCTCAAGTTCTACGCACGGGCAAGAACATGTGCAGGCAATTGTGACACTGAGGTCAGGGAGACAAGTGCACAATCGAGTGGTTGAGCAAGAAGAAGACCCCGCAGGGCAAGAAAAGGAACAGAGTGGCAACAAAGAGAAGAAAGAAGCCGAGCCATCTACAGCCACACCCATTATTGAGGACCCTCCAAGGTCATTTGTGCCAAAAGCACCTTACCCTGAAAGGTTGCAAGCACCCAAGAAAGGAGGGAAATTTGAGGACATTCTGGAGGTGTTCAAGCAAGTTCAAATCAATATTCCTTTTTTGGATGCCATCCAACAAGTACCTTCATATGCCAAGTTCTTGAAGGACTTGATTACAGTGAAGAGGAAGACAAATGTTCCGAAGAAGGCATTCCTGACCGAGCAGGTTTCTTCAATCCTGAAATGCAAGTTGCCCCTCAAGCACAAGGACCCTCAATGTCCTACTATTTCCTGGATGATAGGAGTCAGACAAATTGAAAGGGCATTATTGGATCTTGGAGCAAGTGTCAATTTGTTGCCTTACTCAGTTTATGTGTAGTTGGGGCTAGGAGAGTTGAGGCCCACATCCATGACACTGCAATTAGCTGACAGGTCAGTGAAGGTTACACGGGGAATAGTAGAGGATGTCCTGATTAAGGTGGATAAGTTTTATTTCCCCGTGGATTTTATTGTGCTTGACATAGAGCCAGTTCCGGATGTGGGGAGTCAAATACCGGTGATCTTAGGGCGGCCATTTCTAGCTACGGCTAATGCCCTAATCAATTGTAGGACGGGGGTGATGAAGATTTCCTTTGGACATATGACAATGGAGCTAAATATTTTCCATATTAGAAAGCAACCATTGGAATATGAGGAAATGCAACAGTTATGCTTGATAGAGGAAATCATTGAGGAGGTTGTTGAAGAATCAAGCATGGAGGACCCCTTGGAGGCATGCTTTTCTCAGTTCGGAGAAGATTTGAACTTGGACAAGTTGCTTGAGCAAGCAGATGCAATCTTGGAGATTGTTCCTCTGGTGAGCAGTGAGAAGGAGGAGACAGTAGTACCTGATCCCCCCAAGAAGGAACTTAAACCTCTACCGGACACTCTCAAGTATAAGTTACTAGGTCCAGCAGATTCTTTGCCTGTGATTATAGCTTCAGATTTGACCGATGCTCAAGAGGAGAAATTATTAGAGGTTTTAAGAGAACACAAAGAAGCTATCGGCTGGACTATTGAGGATATCAAGGGGATCAGTCCCTCGGTGGTGATGCATAAGATACATTTGGAGGAGAATGCCAAGCCATCAAGGGAGTCACAAAGGAGGCCTAACTCAGCTATGCAAGAGGTGGTGAGGACTGAAGTGATAAAGTTGTTGGATGCAAGGATCATTTATCCCATCTCTGACAGCAAGTGGGTGAGCCCGATTCATGTTGTGCCCAAGCGGGCTGGACTGACGGTAGTGAAGAACAAGGATGATAAGTTGGTCCCAACTCGTATTCAATCAGGATAGAGAGTATGCATAGACTACCGGAAGTTGAATGCTGCCACCAGAAAGGATCACTTCCCACTTCCATTTATTGATCAAATGGTGGAGCGTTTGGCTGGGCATGAGTAATATTGTTTTTTGGATGGTTATTCTGGATATAACCAGGTCCCTGTGGACCCTGAAGATCAGGAGAAGACGACGTTTACCTGTCCTTTTGGGACTTTCGCCTACTGTCGCATGCCCTTTGGGTTATGCAACGCACCCACTACTTTTTAGCGGTGCATGATCAGTATTTTTTTTGACATGGTAGAGCGTTTTTTAGAGATTTTCATGGATGACTTCTCTGTCTTCGATTCATCCTTTGATGAGTGTTTGCACCGCCTGACTTTGGTATTAGTACGGTGTAAGGAGAAGAACCTGGTGCTCAATTAGGAGAAGTGCCATTTTATGGTCAAACAAGGTATTGTATTAGGGCACGTCATATCTCAGAGGGGGATAGAGGTTGATAAAGCAAAGGTGGATCTGATTTCCAACCTTCCACCCCCTCGTACAGTGAAGGAGGTTCGTTCTTTTCTGGGCCATGCAGGATTCTACAGGCGGTTTATCCCGGACTTTAGCAAGACTGCGAGGCCCTTGTGTAAGTTATTGGTGAAGGATGCCCCATTTGTATTCGATGAGGATTGTAAGAGAGCATTTGGGGACCTTAAGAGCATTCTGACGTCCACACAGATTATTCAGCCACCCAATTGGGGTGCACCTTTTGAGATCATGTGTGACGCATCGGATTATGCAGTTGGAGCTGTTTTGGGGCAGCGTGTTGATAGGCTCCCCCATGTCATTTACTATGCGAGCAGAACTCTGAACGATGCATAGCTCAACTACTCCACCACGAAGAAGGAGTTGTTGGCAGTCGTTTTTGCACTAGACAAGTTTAGATCCTATTTGCTAGGATCTAAAGTCATCATCTTTTCGGATCTCGCAGCATTGAAGTATCTTTTTTCCAAAAAAGATGCTAAATCTCGTCTGATCCGATGGATTTTGCTACTTCAGGAGTTTGACATAGAAATTCGGGACAAGAAGGGCTCCGAAAATGTGGTGGCGAATCATTTGTCTAGATTGACTGTGGATTACACCGAGGACGCCAGCCCCATTTCGGAGACTTTCCCTGATGAGCACAATTGCTCATGAGCCCACACCATGGTTTGCTGATATAGTGAACTACCTCGTCACCGGCCAACTGCCTCAGCAGTGGGGGCGACAAGATAGGTAAAAATTTTTGTCCATGGTGAAGCACTTTTTCTGGGACGATCCTTACCTGTTCAAGTATTGTCCCGATCAGATCATTAGGAGGTGTATACCTGAGCATGACCAATCCAATGTCATCTCCTTTTGTCATGATAGTGCTTGTGGAGGCCATTTCAGTGCTAAGAAGACCGCTGCCAAGATTTTACAGTGTGGATTCTATTGGCCTACCCTTTTTAGAGACGCCCATGCTTATTGCATTTCTTGTGAGCGTTGTCAGAAGCTCGGGAGTATCTCCAGGAGGAATATGATGCCCCTCAGTCCCATTTTGATCGTTGAGATTTTTGATGTATGGGGCATCGATTTCGTGGGACCCTTCCCGAACTCATTTGGCTATCTGTACATCTTGGTTGCTGTGGACTATGTGTCCAAATGGGTGGAGGCGGTTGCATGCAAGACTAATGACCACAGAGTAGTGGTCTAGTTTTTTAGAGACACTATCTTTGCTCGTTTTGGTACGCCTCGAGCAATTATGAGTGATGGAGGTAAGCATTTTTACAATCGGATGTTTAAGCAGTTGATGAAGAAGTATTTCATCACACATAAGGTTGCCACCCCGTATCACCCACAGACGAGTGGACAGGTTGAAGTTTCCAATCGAGAGGTCAAGCATATTTTGGAAAAGACGGTAAACCCCAATAGAAAAGATTGGTCTATGCGATTGAGTGATGCACTGTGGGCATATAGGACAGCTTTCAAGACCCCGATTGGGATGTCACCCTATCGGCTTGTGTACGGGAAGGCATGTCATCTTCCCGTGGAGTTGGAGCATAGAGCATATTGGGCCATCAAGCAGCTAAACTTCAATCTTTTGAAGGCTGGCTCACAAAGGAAGCTCCAACTCAATGAATTAGAGGAGCTGAGGAATGATGCTTACGATTCTGCGCGGTTGTACAAGGAACAGATGAAGAAGGCTCATGACCAGAGCATTTTGAGACAATCTTTTGAGCCTGGTGAGAAAGTCCTTCTTTACAATTCTCGGCTACATCTTTTCCCAGGCAAGTTGAAATCTCGGTGGACAGGCCCATTCATCATTCGGTCTGTTTTTCCTCATGGGGCTATCGAGATTGAGGATCCTAAGAATGGCAACACCTTCAAGGTGAATGGACAGAGATTAAAACCATTCTTAGAGTTGAGAAGTAAGGAAATTGAGACGACATTGTTGGAGGATCCGAGTTATTCTGAGTGATTGTCGTCTTTTGTGGAGTCTCTGGCTGAAGACTTAAAACTTAGCGCTTGTGGGAGGCAACCCTCATTCTTTCCCTTACCATTTTATCTTGCTTGTTTGTTTCTGTTGTGTTTTTCAGGGCAAGTGTCTGTCATTCAAGTTTTGGGGAGCGTTCTCCTATGTTACACCCGACTTGCGCCGCTCACCTGGTATTGTATCTCTAGACCCATTGAGGACAATGTGTCATTTCAGTTTGGGGGTGGGGTAGACATTTCTCTATCTTTTTCCTTGATTATTCGTGTTAAAAATAAAAAAATTAAACAAAAAATTAAAAAAAAAATTGCTATGTTTTTTATTAAGCAAGGGTAATACATATTCTGTGGTTTGCATGTCATTGGTCTGTTTAGCATTTTGAACACATCATGTCATTAGGAATCTGAGTCTTTTGACTCATTGTTGGATTAGAGAGATTTCACATGTTTGAGTTTATCACCACGAGCACACTAGCATAGAATCGGTGAGGTATAAGATTTGACTTGATTAGGGTGTATTTTGAGATTGGTAGGATGAAGTGTGATGAAACCTTGGCTTGAAAAAAAACCGGACCTCATGCCTCACAAAGCATTGAGTGTTCGCGTAAAAAGATGAGAAACCTAACATGGTTGGTTGTATGGCTAGTTTGGCTTCGTAGCCTAGTTGACTTGAGTAATTAAGCCCTTAGGGATGTTTCTACATTTAGTGCCCTAAAACCATTTGGTTTGGGAGTCTCTGGCCCAACACTCGTTACATAGGTCAATTAGAAGCCTTGGTTGTTTTATCTGTGTGAATTCCTATCACTTTTAAGGTACACCCAAGTTTGAGAATAAATTGAAGCCTCATGATCATATGTTAGTCTCACATTGCACTTATTGGAACATGTGTTGTCTCAAATTTCCATCTTTGAGTTGAATGATTTGTGGTCGTTTTGATGATGTGATTGTAGTGTTCATTGTGATAAACTTGCTCATGATGTTAAAAACCATGTGTTTGTGTGGAACCCGTTGGTTGTCAAATAACATAATGCATAAATGTTTGTGGGTATCATTACTGTTAAACCCTCACGAGACTTCACTCGTCCTCTAGGGATGCCTAGGGGTTTCAAAGGCTTGTTGCATATGCTAAATACAATCGTTTCTCCCATGACAGTGGACTTATGTTTCTTGTTTTCATTTTGTTTTGCTAAGGGACTAGCAAAATGTAAGTTTGGGGGTATTTGATGAGTGCCAAATATTGTATATTTGGGCCCCTTTACTTATGTTTGTTAAGCTCTTAGCTGTGTTAATTTCTGATTTTTTTGTTAGTTCTGGTGTTTTGGTGTGTTGCAGGTCATTAAGAGAAAACTGCGGTTTGAGGGTGGAAATAAACAAAATAATTGAAGATTCCTGGAAGTGCGATCGAGCGCACAGAGAGACGATCGAGCGCACGACCACGTCAGCCCTAGCATGCATCGCTTAATTGCTGCGCCGCAGGAGCCTTGAAAAAAAAAAAACCGAGTGCGCTGGAGCGCACCTTGGGTGCGATCGAGCGAACTCATCACCTGGCAATGCTGAACCCTAGTTTTTATTATTTATATACAACGTTTTTCTCTTGTAAACACACATTGGGAGGCGCTATTTTAAGCTAAAATACGACGTTTTGTCGTACGGAAGCTTGTGCTTCGTTTTTCATTGTAAGTTTTATTTTTCTCATGATGTCAATTCAATTTTTTGTTGTTTTTGTTATCATGAGAGGCTAAAACCTTCAACTAAGGTTGAAGTTGAAGCCTCATCATTGATAAACATACATGTCTTGTCGTTTTATACATACAATGAGATTATATCATGAAAGTGTGGTTCAAAAGCCAATTCAACAGTTTAATTAAGTTTAATTGATTAAATGTTGGTAATATAATGTTGTTCAAAAGCCAATTCAACAGTTTAATTAAGTTTAATTGATTAAATGTTGGTAGTATACTCATGTTCAATTTAATATCGTTGTGTTTCGTCCGGGGGTACATAGAATGATTGGATTGAGACTAATATCCATTGTGATCTACGAATACAGTGGATGATTTGATCTCAATTAAATATTCGTTGTGATTCTTTGAACGGATGGATTCATCGAATGATTTAATTTGCATGTTTACAACTTTTGAACAGTATATTTGGATTGAATATTGTATGCATAAATTGCAAGATATGTTGCTTGATTTGACACGGGGGATTCGGAAACCTTAGTAATTTACCATTACTTATTTTTAATTTGTTTAGTTTTAGTTTATGATTTTGCACGACACAGTTACAAAAATTGGAACTAGGTTAAGATAGAATTAGGTTAAACTAGAAAATTGATTCTTGCAAACACGTCTCCCTCTCGATTCGACCTCGCACTTGCACACACTTTACTGCACACGACTCGTGCGCTTGCGAGTACAATTAAATTTGTACATCAGGAATGACCCCGTATTTGCACACTATACTACTGTTTTGACCTTGTGAACTTGCGGGTAAAACATCCAATTATTTGCCTATTAATTTAGGTAGGCAATTGTGAACAAAATTAATAAAGTTTCAGCAATCTTTTTCTATAAAAGGAAGCTTCTCATTCCCCCCAGCTTCAACAGCAAGTGCATTATAACTCTAACTCAGTTTAATTCCAAACATATCATTTATTATAATCTTTCTTCTCACATTAGAATTCAAATTCCTATTGCATTTAAAATATCTTCCCGTGTTTGGGCTTAAATCACGATTGTGGTTGTTAAATGCCAAAATATTTATATTTTAGCCCTTAACTTACATGTGTTAATCCTTTAATTTTGGTTAATTTATAGCATTTTAGTTCTTTTCTGTGTTTTCCTTATTTTGTAGGTCCTTGGAGAAAAAATGAAGCAATCTTAGAAGTTTCGGGCTTAAAGAGAAATTTTGAAGAAGATTGGAGGCTCTGGTAGTGCGATCATCGCAGGGGAGCTGTGATTGAGCGCACTACAGGCCAAGACCACGAGCGCAAGGCACCCGCGATCGAGCGCCCAACACAAGAAGATCGATCGCAGTCCTGCGATCGATCGCACACGGGCTGCGATCGAGCTCACCCGTCCGTGATGAGCAAGTTAGCCGCCTGCCTTTATATGGAAAGTGTAATTTCTAGGGTTTTGTAACTTTGTGCGAACTAGGGCTCAAACCCTACGATTTTTAGGGTTTTTAGAATATACCTAAGTCTTATAAATAGACCCTTAAACCTCTAGAATAAACACACACTTTTCAAGGAGAAGAATTGGAGCTCTTCAAGTTCAAGTTTCGTGTTTATGCTTTTCCTTTCTATTTTATTTATAAAGATGTTTAACATCAAACTCATGTGTAACTAATTTACTTAGTAGGACTAGATTGAAGCCCCAGTTATGTTTAGTTAAGATTCAATATTGGCACCTTTGTGATGATCATGTTGTGATATTTAACTTGATTAATTCCTGTTTTCATGAATTCTTCATATGTGTTTGCCTGATCAACATAGGTATGGACTAGTTAGTTAAATCAATTTGGATGACCGAGTCCTGGGATTAATAAAAGTAACAAAAGAAATCCACACCGGATTCTTGGGTTAATCAACATGGGGAACCGGGAGTATACACCTATGCCCTAGGCCTCATGTGTTTGTCGATTTCCACAGAATTATGCTTTCTTAAAGAACAACTTAGAATACACCCATGCTAAATCCTTTAAGAAAGAAAAGAGTTAGAGTATACACCCATGCCCTTAGGTTGACAAACATTAGATATACATAACATGATCAAAACATTGGCATATTGTTATATTATCTAAATATAATTAGTGGTAGATATCAAAACCCTACCTTTTTATTATTATCAACTCAAAATCAATCTTTCTTTTATTTTACTTTTAGAATTTATTTTAAGCAAAATTTACCAATCCTCGTGGGAATGATCCCGTACTTGCATCATATACTACTATGTTGACCTTGTGCAGTTGTGGGTAAAACGTACAATTATTTGCCTATTAATTTAGGTAGATATTTGCACAACAAGTTTTTGGCGCCGTTGCCGGGGAATGCGGCAAATTTGTTTAGAATTATTTTCCTTTAGTTGTGTTATTTTAATTTTTAATTTTTAATTTTGTTTTTATCAAAAATAAAAAATAATTTCCGTTTTTCTTAATTTTCCGATTTTATGTTTTGTTTCAGTTTTACAGCACCAGCATTTTGTTACTGGGATCGAGCGGAGGCCGAGTGCGATCGAGCGCACTAACCTACGATCGAGCGCAGTTCCAGAGAGCATCTGGACAAGCAGCACTGAAGCTGGTTTGACTGCAGAGGAAATTCAATTTATGCAGGGTCGTCGATCTCAAGATTCAACCATCATTCCACTCGATCCTGAAATTGAGCGGACAATTCGACAAAGGCCTAGAGACAATGAAGAAGAGGAAGAAGTTGAGGAAACAATGAAAGATTTGCAAGAGAACCCACCAATAGTGCTAAGACCACTAGCGGCGAATCCACTACCGATACGAAGACCAATGAAACAGGCTTTCATCCCGACAAACCTCAACCAACCATCATGCATAGCCTATCAACCGGAGGTGGAAGGCAATTATTATATTTCTCCTCAGATATTCAATGCATTGACTTACTTCAGGGGCACAGCTACTGAGGATCCTAACTTGCATCTTAAGGAGTTCTTTGATCTATGCAAGCTGCAGCACATAAAAGGTCAAATGCCAGAGAGACTCAGGTTAGTCCTCTTTCCTTTCTCTTTGAAAGATAATGCTAAACTGTGGTATAATTCCTCGCCTGCAGATTCCATCCATACCTGGGACGAATTAGCCACCAAGTTCCTAAAGAAGTTCTTCCCAGCTCAAAAGACAAGACAGTTTAAAAGGGAACTTCAAATGTTCCAACAAAGAGATGGAGATCTTTTCTTTGAGGCATGGGACCACTTCAATCATTGCTTCTAAAGTGCCCACATCACAACATCCCTCAAGATGATCAAGTACAAATTTTTTATGAAGGGTTAGATGACACTAACAAAGGGATGGTTGATTCAGCTTGTGGAAGAGAACTTACGGAAAAGAGTAGTGAGGTAGCCATGGAGCTATTCAAAACACTAAATGAGCATTCCCAACAATTCTGCTCTAGAGGAAGGCAAGGAGTAAAAAGTAAAGGCATGTATGAAGTGAACCTCAATGGTGGATCTCCAAATCAGATGGCTGCTGTGGAAAGAAAGTTGGATATGATTTTCAAAGCCATAACTGCTCAGAACATCTCACCTATTCAATAGGACACACAAATCTAGGTATGTGCCATATGTTCTCATTTTGATCACACCACTGAGATGTGTCCTTTATCTCCATTTGCAGATCGAGAAGAGGCGATTTATGTGGGACAAAACAATTACCCTCTCAAGAACAATCCATACTCCAACACCTACAATCCAGGGTGGCGCAACCACTCCAATGTCTCATGGAGTAACAATCGGAATGCTCTAAACCCTCAAGGACAGCAGAGGAGTCCCCAACAAGCAGTCTTACCAGTTCAAGAGCCAAAGAAGAATGACCTGGAGAGTATTGTACATCAATTTGTGATTACGCAACAACAAACCAATGCCAAGCATGACCAGTCCATTCAAAGGACCGAGCAAGCTATCCAAAGACTGGAAGTACAAATGGGACAAATGGCGAAGGAGCTGAGTGAAAGGAAGCAGGGTGAATTTCCATCCCAAACAATACCCAGTCCAGGGGGTTACCAGCAATTGAAAGCAGTCACAATTCTCATAAATAGAAAGGTCATAGGAACTGAAGAGCCACCTCAAGCATCCCCAGATGAAACCTCAACATCCAAGGTAAGTAAAATGGAGAAGGTGAATGCACCACCCTTCCCTCAAAGGTTAGTAAAGCCAAAGAAAGAAAAACAACTCATTGATATTTTTGAAACCTTGAGGAAAGTGGAGATTAACATTCCTTTATTAGATGCAATTAAACAGATTCCCTCATATGCTAAATTTTTAAAAGATTGTTACACTAATAAAAGGAAGTTTCAGGAGCATGAGACAATGGCCTCAACCGAGGAGGTAAGTGCGGTTTTGTTAAGAAAATTACCACCAAAGCTAACAGATCTGGGTAGTTTTACCATTCCTTGCAGGATAGGAGACCATTCTTTTGAAAGGGCACTACTGGATCTCCGAGCAGGGGTTAATTTGTCGCCTTACACTGTATATGAGACACTAGGTTTGGGGGAGCTTGAACCAACTTCTATCACCTTGCAATTGGCAGACAGGAGCATCAAAAGACCAAGAGGTATACTTGAGGATGTTTTGGTAAAGGTAGGGAAATTTATTTTACATGCTGATTTTATTGTGTTGGATGTGGAAGAATCCCCTATGCCATCACCTTTACCTACTATCTTAGGAAGACCCTTTATAAGAATTGCTGATACTACAATAGGTGTGAAAAAGGATACAGTAAGTATGAAGGTGAATGGTGAGACAATAGAGTTCAAAATATTTGATGCAATGAAATTACCTCAAGATGATTTCGAATGTTTTGATGTTTGTATGATCCAAGGTACTGGTGAGACAGTTCTTTAGGACCAACACAATGATCCATTGAAGACCCCCCTCACTCACAATTTCACAAGGCAAAACATTAATCCAAATTATGAAGATGTTACTAAGGACATCATTGGAGCAGAGCACCCGCTTGAAACCTTTCAACCATATCCAAGTGCTAAGAGGAAGCTGCGGCTGCATGAACTGGAAGAATTAAGGTGTGAAGCAAATGGGGATACCAAGCTCCACAAGAAAAGACCCAAGGCTTATCATGATACGAAGCATGTCAAAAAGGAGTCTTATGTGGGACAGAAAGTGTTGACCTATACTTCAAGATTAAGTCCTATCCCTGTACCACCAAGAGCACTAGAGCCACAATCCGTGGAGTCCAACTACATCTCTCCAGACTAGTACCACTGAAGCTACTAGAAGAAGGGTTTGAGCAATCCAAGAGCTCGAGCGCATCTTCTCAGAATAGTGGTACTGAGGCCACTAAATGCGGTACAATTCTCTATTTCCTTTCCATTGTGTCAATTTCTTTACTTTACATAATTTCCTGTAATACTTTTAATGTTCTTACTTATCTTTTGTGTTTTCTTTTTATTTCAGTAAGTTGTTGTACATTCTGCATTCTCAAAAAAAAAAAAAAAAAAAATTGTTTTGCATTTTGTTACTACGATCGAGCGCAGTGCCCAATTTTTGTTACGTTCTATTCTGTTAGTGCGATCGAGCGCACTTTGTGTGCGTTCGAGTGCACCTCACCCACACACGCACACCACTGCACGAGTGAGATAGAGCGCACTCGGGCAGAAGGCCACGTGACCTATTTTAGGTCACTTTTCCCCCATTTTCACGTCACTTCTTCCCCGCGCCGTATGCCCACCCACTCTCTACTCTCACTCCGCTAGCAATCAACATCACCACACTCCCTTCCACCGATCACCACTCATCACAACCACACCCCCACAGTACACCGCACTCTCCGGTCACCACTTCCCACCACACAACACTCACACCCATTCCCGCCTTCACATATCTCCACCCCAACTCGGCTTCTCCCCAACCTCCATTTTTTTCATAATTTTTGCAATTTGTGGGTGATTCTCCACCCACATTTGCTCTAGTGGTTGGATTTACTTGATTTTGCAAGGGGTTTGGGCAATTGTTGCTATGATTTTAAAACTTTGGTTGTCACACTGCACACCAAGTGTTCGACAAAAGTCCTGAATCAAGCTCACCATGCCAAAAACTCGAGCTTCATCCTTTCGGGGTGCTGATTCCCAAGCCATTTCCTCCAAACCCACTTTTAAGGAGCAAGAGCTGCTGTTTGAAACGACTTTTTCCATCCGAGAGGATTTCCAACACCTTGAAGCTTCTCAATGGGCGGTCACAGAGTTCAAGCGCCGGTGGCTATAGAAGCTATTCAAGCCGGTCACCTCCACTACATACAAAAAATTGGTGACTGAGTTCTATGCACACCTATCTCATGATTGCAACAGGCTGGCTGGCCTATCTTCCACAGTGCATGGACAAGCTATTGAAATGACGAAGGCTGACATTGCCACTGCACTCCAGTGCAATGATGAGCACCCTCCAAAAGAAGCGCAGCTTGCAAAGCAACCTCCTAGATTTTATGTGACGAAAATCATTGAAGACATGTGTTAAGGGCAATATGATGACACACACCATAATGCCAGAAGCCGGTCCAAGCTACCTCCATAGCTTTGGTTTGTGGACTCTATTTTGTACCGTAATGCCTTTCCCTTGGGGCACAAGACTCAAAGGCGGGACCAATTCTTACAAACACTCTTCATAAAGGTGCCTGGTGTTCCATTCCTGACATCATTTGGAACCAAATTCATAAGTTTTGGAATGGAGTGCATATCAGGGGAGCTGAGTCCACCCACTCATGGGGGTTGCCCTTTCCTTACTTAATCACTTACATCCTCCAGAAAAAGGGCATCAAGGGCACCACAGCAGATGAGCCAGTCACCACTACCCCAAAGTTTGGCATTCGCCAATGGAACCAAAGCTACTCCCACATGCCCAAGGTACCTCAAACACTAGCAACTAACACAAAAGAGTTCTAGGCCGAGCCGATAGCAAAAGATGAACCCTCAGCTAATCCAGAAGCAACAGCAGAGGAGGCCCCGGCCACTTTTTGTGTAGCATAGTTTCACTCCATCAGTGAAGAAGTGGCCGGCCTTTGGAGAGAGTTGGTTGATCAAAGCCGAGAGGCTCGGGAGGATAAAGTCTTGATAGACGAAAGACTAGCTGCCTTAGAAGAACTGATGTGGTCCATTCTTAGCCGTTTGCCACCACCATCAGGAGCATCTTCTTCGGGATAGCACTAAGAGGGGACCCACCGTCTGGCTAAAGACGTTAAACTTAGAGCTCATGGGAGGCACCCCATAGTTTATCTTGTTATTTTATTTTTGTGTGTTTCACTTAATCTTTTTATTTATCTTTAGTTTTGTTCCCTTTCACTTGTGTTCGTGCTTTCTTATTTTGCAGGGACAAGTGCGCTTTGAGTTAAGTTTGGGGGTGTGCTATGAGCCATGCTCTTCTAGACAGTGTTGTCCATCTCCTAGGCAAATTGTTTCCTTGTTTTAGACACATTTAGGACAATGTGTCATTTAAGTTTGGGGGTATGGGAACACATGTTGTCTACACACACTTTGTCCTAGTTTCATGTTATTTGTTTTGTTTGTTTATTGTTAAAAAAAATAATAATAATAAAATAAATAAAAAATAAAAATTTCTATGCATGTTCTTGGTTGCCTTAAAATTTTGGTTAATCTAAGAGAATTGTGGTTTAATTTCATTGGTGAGCTCAAAATTTTGAACACATGATCTGATGAGAGAATTTGTTAAGTTTGGTTAGTTGCTTAGGATAGTTGAGAAATCACATGTTTGATCTGATCACACAAGCACATTAGCACATAATTTGTGGGGTATGACATGAAAGTCTGATGTGTGTGTTTTTACGTCTAGGGTGAAACTGGATGATTTATTAGATGGATACTTTGGCATATATATATATATATGTGTGTGTGTGTGTGTGTGTGTGTGTGTGTGTGTGATAAAAAAAAAGAAAAAGAAAAATATGATCATTGATAAGCTTTTCACTAAGTAACTGGACCTCTTACCTCAAAGAAAATTTTTGATTTAATTGATGTCATGGTTAGTTTGGTTTCGTAGTCTTTTTTACTCGAGTTAGTAAGTCCTAGGGGTGTCCTTACACCTAATGCCCTAAAACCATCTGGTTTGGGAGTCATTGACTTAACACTTGTTACATGGATCAATTAGAAAGCTTAAGGGAACCAAACATTGCACAACCTAACCAAAAAAAAAAAAAAAGAGAGAAGAAGAATAAAAAGAAATATGCCATTGTTGTTCATTCTAATAGGGATTTCAGTGAACTTTGAAATATGGAGACATTGCACATTGGAAATACTCGGAAGCTTCATAATTTTGTGCTAGTTCACTTTATATTGTTTTCAAACTTGTTATGTTTAAGCATGTCCTTTGTAAGTAATTGAACTTTGAGATTCCAATTCATTGTGAAGATGAAGTTCATCTTTTTTAAGCTTGCTAATGAATGAAAATCATGATCTTGAAGTGATACTTTAATTTTTAGGATAACATGAACTGTGCATGATGTTTGTGGGTAACATTCTTGAAAAACCCTCACGAGACTTCACTCGTCCTCTAAGAAATCCCTACGGGTTTAAAAGGCTTGTTGCATATACTAAATGCAATCGTACATCCCACGAAAGATGGATTTACCTTTTTGTTTTCTGTTTCTCCATTTAGTCTTTAGTTTTGTATTGCTAAGGTACTAGCAAAATGTAAGTTTGGGAGTGTGTTAAGTGCCAAAATATTCATATTTTAACGCCTAAATTACATGTGTTAATCCTTTAGTTTTTTTATATGTTTTCCTTGTTTTTGTAGGTCCTTGGAAAAAAAAAAAAAAGGGGGGGAAGCAATCTTAAAGGTTTTGGGCTTAAAGAGCAATTTTGAAGAAGATTGGAGGCTCTAGTAGTGCAATCGATTGTAGGGGAGCTATGATCGAGCGCAAGGCCCCCGCGATCGAGTGCCCAACACAAGAGGATCGATCGCAATCCTACGATCGATCGCAATCCTACGTGATGAGCAAGTCAGCCTCGAGCCTTGATATAGAAAGTGTAATTTCTAGGGTTTTGTAACTTTGTGCAAACTAGGGCTCAAACCCTACAATTTTTAGGGTTTCTAGAATACACCCAAGGCTTATAAATTGACCCTTAAACCTCTCTAGAATAGACACCCAATTTTCAAGGAGAAGAATTGGAGCTCTTTAAGTTCAAGTTTCGGGTTTATTCTTTTCCTTGCTATTTTATTTGTGAAGATGTTTAACATCAAACTCATGTGTAACTAATTTACTTAGTAGGGATAGATTGAAGCCCTATTTATGTTTAGTTAATATTCAATATTGGCGCCTTTGTGATGATCATATTGTGATATTTAACTTGATTAATTCCTACTTTCATGAATTCCTCATATGTGTTTGCCGGATCAACATATGCATGTGGTATGGATTAGTTAGTTAAATCAATTTGAATGACCAAGTCTTGGGTTTAATAAAAGTAACAAAAGAAATCCACACCGGATTCTTAGGTTAATCAACATGGGGAACCGGGAGTATACACTTATGCCCTAGGCTTCATGTGTTTGTCGATTTCCACAGAATTATGCTTTCTTAAAGAACAACTTAGTATACACCCATGCTAAATCCTTTAAGAAATAAAAGAGTTAAAGTATACACACATGCCCTTAGGTTGACAACTTAGGGAAATCTATAGCTTAAGTAGTATATACCCATGCCCTTAGGTTGACAAATATTAGATACACATAACATGATCAAAACAGTGACATATTGTTATATTATCTAAATATAATTAGTGGTGGATATCAAAGTCCTACCTTTTTATTATTATCAACTCAAAATCAATCTTTGTTTTATTTTACTTTTGGAATTTATTTTGAGCAAAATTTAGCAATCCTTGTGGGAATGATCTCGTACTTACATCATTTACTACTATGTTGACCTTGTGCACTTGCGGGTAAAACGTACAATTATTTGCCTATTAATTTAAGTAGATATTTGCACAACAGTGGTCAATAACTACACTAGTCACATTACAATCCCTTTTTACTGTGGGATTTGGCAGGCTTGTCTTGGGTTGTGGCTTGCCTTGACGCCCACATGCAAGGGTGACGTGTGGTTTCCCAAGTGATTTTGTCTCTAGTGAATTTTTTGATTACAACTCCAAAACCTCTTTTCCATTGTTGTTCCACAATTACCCACCTAAATTAATAGGCAAATAACTGGATGTTTTACTCGCAAGTGCACGAGGTCAACATACTAGTATAGTGTGCAAATACGGGGTCATTCCTACGAGGACTGCTGAATCTTGTCTAAATTAAATTCCCAAATTAAAATAAAACAAAGATTAGATTTGAATTGATAATGATATAAAGGTAGGGCTTTGATTATCCACCACTAATTATATTAAGTTAATATATCAATATGCCAATGTTTTGATCAAGTTATTTCTATCTAATGTTTGTCAACCTAAGGGCATTGGTGTATACTCCTTAAGCTATAGATTTCCCTAAGCAACGAGTTAGGCATAGGTGTATACTCTAACTCTTTTCTTTCCTAAAGGATTTAGCATGGTATATACTAAGTTGTTCTTTAGAAAAGCATATGTTCTATGGAAATCGACAAACGCATGAGGCCTAGGGCATGGGTGTAAACTCCCGGTTCCCCATGTTGATTAACCCAAGAATCGCGGTGTGGATTCTTTTGTTACTTATGTTAAACCCAGGACTCGGTCATCCAAATTGATTTAACTAACTAGTCCATACCACATGCACATGTTGATCAGGCACACACATATGAGGAATTCATGAAACTAGGTATTAACCAAGTTAGATATCATAACAAGATCATCACAAAGGCGCCAATATTGAATATTAACAAAACATAACTAGGGCTTCAATCTAGCCCTACTAAATAATATAGCTACACATAAAATTGATGTTAAACATCTTCATAAAATAAAGAAAAGAAAAGAAAAGAATAAACCTGAGACTTGAACTTGAAGAGCTCCTATTCTTCTCCCTTTCAAAGCCCCCTTATTCTAAAGACTTAAGGATCTAGTTATAGGCTTTAGAAGTCCTTGACAAACTAGTAAACCTAGGTATTTCGTAGGGTTTCAAAACCTATTACTATTGGGAGTTGGAAAACCCTAATATGGAAAGAAAGACACTCTGGCCGCCACTTGATATGTCTCATGCGCACAGGTGCGATCGATCGCAGCCCGTGTGCGCTCGATCGCAAGTCTGCAATCGATCCTCTTTTGTTATGCACTCGATCGCTCTTGGCCTGTGATTGATCGTAGTGTCAGGGGGCTCCCATTTTTCCCTTCTTCTCTCTTTGAGCCCAAATCTTCCAGATTTACTTTATTTTCTTCCAAAAGCCTACAAAAGTATGGAAAACACAAAAAGGAATTAAAATGACCTAATTAACTAGAACCAAAGGATTAAAACATGCAAGTTAAGGGCTGAAAATATGAATATTTTAGCACTTAACATCCATCCAAACCGCCTATAATATGAGCAAAGATTTCTAACGGTAGAGAGATTTCTCAAAAAATTATTGTTGGTGCTTAAGTTAGAAAATTATTGTTGTTTTTGCACTAAGGTATGAGCGTCAGATTTGGGTATGTACATAAGTTCAAAAGTTCCATTTCCAAAGGTTTTCCACCACATTTTTTGCAATTTCTTCTATCCAAACACACAAAAACTTTATTGTACAAGAAAATAAAAAAGCCTTTTTAAGTTTTAGAAGAGTTTCTTATAGGGGAAAAGGCCATGGTGTGTAGCGGCGGTGCTGCTTCGTGCTGGGATTCGTCCTTTGTGGTGGGCGGGAGAGGAAAGGGCCGGTGGTGGGAGAGGGTCAGAGGGGCGGGAGATGTTGCAGAGAGGGAGGGAAAATGAAATTTCATTTACGCGTGGGTTTATTTTTTGTTTTTTATTTTATTTTTTTTTTTTTTTTTATAAAAAAAGGTAGTTAACATAGGTTAGGTTAACCCAGGCAAATGAGGATGGAGTGCTAATGGAGTGCTGCTCCATAGCATTACACCTAGGTGAGTTCGAGCGCCCAAGCCAGTGGAGTGAGTGCAGCAGCGATCGCGGGCACCAGAAGTAGGCTCGAGCGCATAAGAGGGACGATCGAGCGCAACCCCTTGGGATTGAGCACACTCGGGGCGCCCAGATGCGGCAGAAGTCATTTTTCACTTCAGATTGGGTTTTCAGTCTCCTAATTGAATTAGGAGACTAACCTTGGAGTTTATTAGGTTTTCTAGAGCTTCTAAGGTTTACGTAAGCCTATAAATATGCACTTAGATCAGTAGAAAAATACATAATTCCAGAGAGGAGAATTTGGAGCTACTTTCAGGAGTCATTTTCGATTTCTTCTTTTCTTTTCTTTTATTTTTAGTTTTATTATGTGTAGCTAAATATTTTGTTAGGGGCTAGATTGAAGCCCTAATCATGTCTTTTTAGGATTTCAATATGACGCCTTTGTTTCAATCATATTTTGGTTTATTTAAATTGATTAATTTGTAGTTTATTGAATTCCTCATATGCATATGGTATGGATTTGTTAATTAAGTCAACTTAGATGACCAAATCTTGGGCTTAATAGAGTAACAAAAGAACTTCATCACGGGTTCTTGGCTTAATCAACATGGAAAACGGGGAGTAGATACCATGCCCCTAGGCTTCATGTGTTTGTCGATTTCCATAGATTTATGCTTTCCTAAAGAACAACATAGTAGATACCATGCTAAATCCTTTAGGGAAGAAAAGAATTAGAGTAGATACCATGCCTAATTCATTGCTTAGGAAAATCAATAGCTTAAGGAGTAGATACCATACCCTTAGGTTGACAAGCATTAAATACACCGATGATTGGAACACTGGCATATTGTTCTCTTACTTAGTCTGATTAGTGGTGGATGTCAAAACCCTAACCCTTTCTTTATTATTTCTTTTTCAATATTTCAAAATCGTGACAATATGTTATTTTAATTTGGAAAATCAGTTTTAAACAAAATCACCAATCCTAGTGGGAATGATCTCGTATTTGCCTACTATACTATCCTTTTGTTCTTGTGCACTTGTGAGCAAAACGTATCGATTATTTGCCTATTAATTAAGGCAAGAGGAAAGAGAATGAAACAACAATAACAACGACACATATTACAAATATTAGAAGTAGAATGACAGATAAACCAGCATGTGTCCTGAGGTATAAATATGTCATTATCCAAAAGTAACAAAATAATAAATACATAATTTGACATTCTATGATTTGAAACTAGAAACGAATTGCTCTGCAATACATGCCTTATAGTGCACTGGACCCCAGCAATCATGTTTCCCAATTTCACAGGAACCTTTCAAAGCCTTTTTAAGTAAGTTCGACAAGCAATTCGTTCGAATGCAATCAACCCCGATTAACGAAAATATCAAATGTATAACAAGTCAGAAAATTGGCCATAACTTTTGCTACGAGTGTCAGATTCAGGCATACGACCCCAATCCGGAAAGCTCTTTCCAGTGCGGACGTCGCGGTCACCTAGCCAGGGCTGGGTGAGCACATTTTCGAGCTCAAAATCCATCATTTTGACCCCCAAGTAGCTCATTTTCATCCGTGCTCTGTAGAAAAGGCGTTTTTACGGAGTATTTGGTCTTACTCGCGGACACGTCTTTACGGAGCATTTTCATCATACTTACTTCTTAATCGCGATGTTATATTATCCCAAAAGTCAAACGGACAAGTGCGAGCGCCGGATCCATTAGCTGTTAGGGCCAGTTCAGCTAGATGCGTGAGGCTTATATGTATTTTGCGGAAGGATGCTAACGGGTGCGATCATACCCGTTAGCATACTAGGATGGGTGACCTCCTGGGAAGTCCTCGTGTTGCACCCCTCATTTTACTTTTAGGTTTTTGGTCCGCGCGGCTTTGGCCACGGTCACCTAGCCAGGGCTGGGTGAGCACATTTTCGAGCTCAAAATCCATCATTTTGACCCCCAAGTAGCTCATTTTCATCCGTGCTCTGTAGAAAAGGCGTTTTTACGGAGTATTTGGTCTTACTCGCGGACACGTCTTTACGGAGCATTTTCATCATACTTACTTCTTAATCACGATGTTATATTATCCCAAAAGTCAAACGGACACGTGCGAGCGCCGGATCCATTAGCTGTTAGGGCCAGTTCAGCTAGATGCGTGAGGCTTATATGTATTTTGCGTAAGGATGCTAACGGGTGCGATCATACCAGCACTAATGCAACGGATCCCATCAGAACTCCGCAGTTAAGCGTGCTTGGGCGAGAGTAGTACTAGGATGGGTGACCTCCTGGGAAGTCCTCGTGTTGCACCCCTCATTTTACTTTTGGGTTTTTGGTCCGCGCGGCTTTGGCCACGGTCACCTAGCCAGGGCTGGGTGAGCACATTTTCGAGCTCAAAATCCATCATTTTGACCCCCAAGTAGCTCATTTTCATCCGTGCTCTGTAGAAAAGGCGTTTTTACGGAGTATTTGGTCTTACTGGCGGACACGTCTTTACGGAGCATTTTCATCATACTTACTT
>NC_081545.1:13530035-13532097 GCF_901000735.1 Corylus avellana | reverse complement strand
GTCCGTTTGACTTTTGGGATAATATAACATCGTGATTAAGAAGTAAGTATGATGAAAATGCTCCGTAAAGACGTGTCCGCGAGTGAGACCAAATACTCCGTAAAAACGCCTTTTCTACAGTGCACGGATGGAAATGAGCTACTTGGGTGTCAAAATGAAGGATTTTGAGCTCGAAAATGTGCTCACACAGCCTTGGCTAGGTGACCGTGGCCAAAGCCGCGCGGACCAAAACGCTAAAAGCAAAATGAGGGGTGCGACACGCGGACTTCCCAGGAGGTCACCCATCCGAGTACTACTCTCATCCAAGCACGCTTAGCTGCGGAGTCCTGATGGGATCCGGTGCATTAGTGCTGGTATGATCGCACCCGTTAGAATCCTTACGCAAAATACATATAAGCCTCACGCATCTAGCTGAACTGGCCCTAACAGGTAATGGATCCGGCGCACGCACGTCTCCGTTTGACTTTTGGGACAATATAACATCTTGATTAAGAAGTAAGTATGATGAAAATGCTCTGTAAAGACGTGTCCGCGAGTAAGACCAAATACTCCGTAAAAACGCCCTTTCTACAGAGCAAGGATTAAAATGAGCAACTTGGGGGTCAAAATGATGGATTTTGAGCTCGAAAATGTGCTCACCCAGCCCTGGCTGGGTGACCGTGGATAAAAGCTGCGCGGAACAAAAAGCTAAAAGCAAAATGAGGGGTGCAACACGAGGACTTCCCAGGAGGTCACCAATCCTAGTACTACTCTCGCCCATGCACGCTTAGCTGCGGAGTTCTGATGGGATCCAGTGCATTAGTGCTGGTATGATCGCACCCGTTAGCATCCTTACACAAAATACATCTAAGCCTCACGCATCTCGCTGAACTGGCCCTAACAGCTTATGGATCCGGCGCTCGCACGTGTCCGTTTGACTTTTGGGATAATATAACATCGTGATTAAGAAGTAAGTATGATGAAAATGCTCCGTAAAGACGTGTCCGCGAGTGAGACCAAATACTCCGTAAAAACGCCTTTTCTACAGTGCACGGATTAAAATGAGCTACTTGGGGGTCAAAATGATGGATTTTGAGCTCAAAAATGTGCTCACCCACCCTTGGCTAAGTCACTGTGGCCAAAGCCGCGCGGAAAAAAAAGCTAAAAGCAAAATGAGGGGTGAACACGAGGACTTCCAAGGCGGCCACCCATCCTAGTACTAATCTCACCCAAGCACGCTTAGCTGCGGAGTGCTGATGGGATCCGGTGCATTAGTGCTAGTATGATCGCACCCGTTAGCATCCTTTTGCAAAATACATATAAGCCTCACGCATCTAGCTGAACTGGCCCTAACTGTTAATGGATGCGGCGCTCGCACGTGTCCGTTTGACTTTTGGGATAATATAACATCGTGATTAAGAAGTAAGTGTGATGAAAATGCTCCGTAAAGACGTGTCCGCGAGTAAGAGCAAATCCTCCGTAAAAACGCCTTTTCTACGGAGCACGGATGAAAATGATCTACTTGGGTGTCAAAATGATGGATTTTGAGCTCGAAAATGTGCTCAAACAGCCCTGGCTAGGTGACCGTGGCGAAAGCCGCGCGGACCAAAAAGCTAAAAGCAAAATGAGGGGTGCAACACGAGGACTTCCCAGGAGGTCACCCATCCTAGTACTACTCTAACCCAAGCACGCTTAGCTGCGGAGTTCTAATGGGATCCGGAGCATTAGTGCTGGTTTGATCGCACCCGTTAGCATCCTTACGCAAAATACATATAAGGCTCACGCATCTAGCTGAACTGGCCCTAACAGTTAATGGATCCGGCGCTCGCACGTTTCCGTTAGACTTTTGGGATAATATAACATCGTGACTAAGAAGTAAGTATGATGAAAATTCTCCGTAAAGACGTGTCCTCGAGTGAGACCAAATACTCCGTAAAAACGCCTTTTCTACAGTGCACGGATGAAAATGACCTACTTGGGGGTCAAAATGATGGATTTTGAGCTCGAAAATGTGCTCACCCAGCCCTGGCTAGGTCACCGTGCCCAAAGCCGCGCGGACCAAAAACCTAAAAGCAAAATGAGG
>NC_081545.1:13482531-13529935 GCF_901000735.1 Corylus avellana | reverse complement strand
AGCATTTTCATCATACTTACTTCTTAATCGCGATGTTATATTATCCCAAAAGTGAAACGGACAAGTGCGAGCGCCGGATCCATTAGCTGTTAGGGCCAGTTCAGCTAGATGCGTGAGGCTTATATGTATTTTGCGTAAGGATCCTAACGGGTGCGATCATACCAGCACTAGTGCATCGGATCCCATCTGAACTCCGCAGCTAAGCGTGCTTGGAGGAGAGTAGTACTAGGATGGGTGACCTCCTGGGAAGTCCTTGTGTTGCACCCCTCATTTTTCTTTTAGCTTTTTTTTCCGCGCGGCTTTGGCCACGGTCACCTAGCCAGGGCTAGGTGAGCACATTTTTGAGCTCAAAATCCATCATTTTGATCCCCAAGTAGCTCATTTTCATCCGTGCTCTGTAGAAAAGGCGTTTTTACGGAGTATTTGCTCTGACTCGCGGACACGTCTTTACGGAGCATTTTCATCATACTTACTTCTTAATCACGATGTTATATTATCCCCAAAGTCAAACGGACACGTGCGAGCGCCGGATCCATTAACTGTTAGGGCCAGTTTAGCTAGACGCTTGAGGCTTATATTTATTTTGCGTAAGGATGCTAACGGGTGCGATCATACCTGCACTAATGCACCGGATCCCATCAGAACTCCGCAGCTAAGCCTTCTTGGGTGATAGTAGTACTAGGATGGGTGACCTCCTGGGAAGTCCTCGTGTTGCACCCCTCATTTTGCTTTTAGCTTTTTGGTACGCGTGGCTTTGGCCACGGTCACCTACCCAGGGCTGGGTGAGCACATTTTTGAGCTCAAAATCCATTATATTGACCCCTAAGTAGCTCATTTTCATCCGTGCTCTGTAGGAAAGGCGTTTTTACGGAGTATTTGGTCTCACTCGCGGACACGTCTTTACGGAGCATTTTCATCATACTTACTTCTTAATCACGATGTTATATTATCCCAAAAGTCAAACGGACACGTGCGAGCGCCAGATCCATTAACTGTTAGGGCCAGTTCATCTAGATGCATGAGGCTTATATGTATTTTGCGTAAGGATGCTAACAGGTGCGATTATACCAGCACTAATGCACCGGATCCCATCAAAACTCCGCAGCTAAGCCTTCTTGGGCGAGAGTAGTACTAGGATGGGTGACCTCCTGGGAAGTCCTCGTGTTGCACCCCTCATTTTGCTTTTAGCTTTTTGGTCCGCGCGCCTTTGGCCACGGTCACCTAGCTAGGGCTGGGTGAGCACATTTTCGAGCTCAAAATCCATCATTTTAACCTCCAAGTAGCACATTTTCATCCGTGCTCTGTAGAAAAGGCGTTTTTACAGAGTATTTGGTCTTACTCGTGGACACGTCTTTACGGAGAATTTTCATCATACTTACTTCTTAATCACGATGTTATCTTATCCCAAAAGTCAAACGGACACGTGCGAGCGCTGGATCCATTAACTGTTAGGGCCAGTTCAGCTAGATGCGTGAGGCTTATATGTATTTTGCGTAAGGATGCTAATGGGTGCGATCAAACCAGCACTAAAGCACCGGATCCCATTAGAACTCTGCAGTTAAGCGTGCTGGGGCGAGAGTAGTACTAGGATGGGTGACCTCCTGGGAAGTCCTCGTGTTGGACCCCTCATTTTGCTTTTAGCTTTTTGGTCCGCGCGGCTTTGGCCACGGTCACCTAGCCAGGGCTGTGTGAGCACATTTTCGAGCTCAAAATCCATCATTTTGACCCCCAAGTAACTCATTTTCATCCGTGCTTTGTAGAAACGGCGTTTTTATGGAGTATTTGGTCTTACTCGCGTACACGTCTTTACGGAGCATTTTCATCTCACTTACTTCTTAATCACGATGTTACATTATTCCAAAAGTCAAACGGACACGTGCGTGCGCCGAAACCATTAACTATTAGGGTAAGTTGAGCTAGACGAGTCAGGCATATATCTATTTTGCGTAAGCATGCAAACGGGTGGGATCATGCCAGCACTAATGCACCGGATCGCATTAGAACTCAGATGTTAAGCGTGCTTGGGCAACAGTAGTACTAGGATGGGTGACCTCTTGGGAATTCGTCGTGTTGCACCCCTCATTTTTCTTTTTGCTTTTTGGTCCGCGTGGCTTTGGCCACCAAGCCTAGCCAAGGCCGGGTGAGCACATTTTCGAGCTCAAAGTCAATCATTTTGACCCCCAAGTAGCTGATTTTCATCCGCCCTCTCTTGAAAAGGCCTTTTTACGGAGTATTTGGTCTTTCTCATGGACACGTCTTTACAGAGCATTTTCATCTTACTTACTTCTTAATCACGATGTTATGTTATCCCAAAAGTCACACGGACACGTGTGAGCGCCGGATCCATTAACTATTAGGGTCAATTCAGCTAGACGCGTGAAGCTTTTATGTATTTTGCGTAAGGATGCTAACGGGTGCGATCATACCAGCACTAATGTCAGAACTCCACCGTGAAGCATGCTTGGGCGAGAGTAGTACTAGGATGGGTGACCTCTTGGGAAGTCCTCGTGTTGCACCCCCCATTTTACTTTTTACTTTTTGGTCCACGCGGCGTTGGCCACCTAGCCTATCTAAGGCTGGGTGCACACATTTGGGAGCTCAAAATCCATCATTTTGACCCCCAAGTACCTCATTTTCATCCGTGCTCTGTTGAAAAGGCTTTTTTGCGGAGTATTTGGTCTTACTCGCGAACAGTCTTTACGGAGCATTCTCATCTTACTTACCTCTTAATCACGATGTTAAATTATCCCAAAAGTCAAACGGACACATGCGAGCGCCAAATCCATTAACTCTTAAGGTCGGTTCAGTTAGACGCGTGAGGCTTATATGTATTTTGAGTAAGGATGGTAACGGGTGCGATCTATATATATATCATACATGCACATTTACAACTCTCAATTTACATTTTGGACTGCTGTGAACTCTTTTTTGTGAAAACGTATGTTGATTAAAAAGATAATTATTAGACTTGTAAAACTACGCATGTAAAAGATGGATAAAATTAATTGCATCGTATGACATGGCACACCGGTACGTACAGGATAACGGTCATGGGCTTACTATATGTTGTGCAAATATCGACCTAAATAATAGACGAATAAATGTACGTTCTACTTGTAAGTGCACAAGATCAAAATGATAGTGTAGCAAGCAAGTACGAAAATATTCTGTTAAGTGCTAAAATATTCATATTTTCAGCCCTTAACTTGCATGTTTTAATCCTTCGGTTTTAGTTATTTAGGTCATTTTAATTCATTTTTGTATTTTCCATACTTTTGTAGGCTTGGAAGAAAATGAAGTAAATCTGGAAGATTTGGGCTCAAAGTGAGAAGAAGGGAAAAATGGTAGCCCCTAACACTGCGATCGATCACAGGTTTCCTACGATCGAGTTTATGTACAAATTTAATTGTATTCGCAAGCGCACGAGTCATGTGCAGTAAAGTGTGTGTGCAAGTGCGAGGTCGAATCCACAGGGAGTCGTGTCGTGAAAACTAATTCTTATCTAAACTAATCCTATTTTAACCTAGTTCCGAAGTTTGTCGTGCAATTGAAATTGAAAACAAAAACTGAAACAAAATGAAATAATTAAAAGATAAAAAGGGTACTAAGGTTTTCAGAATCCCCCTCGCCAAATCCAACAACATGTCTTACGTTTTATGCATACAATATTCAATCCAAATATACTATTCAAAAGTTCTAAACATGCAAATTAAATTATTCGATGAATCCATCCGTTCTAAGAATCACAACGAATATTTAATTGAGATCAAATCATCCACTGTATCCGTAGATCACAATGGATATTAGTCTCAATCCAATCATTTGATGTACCCCCGGACGAAACACAACGAATATTAAATTAAACATGAGTATACTACCAACATTTAATCAATTAAACTTAATTAAACTGTTGAATTTGCTTTTGAACAACACTATAATATCAATATTTAATCAATTAAACTGTTGAATTAGCTTTTGAACAACACTATATTATCAACATTTAATCAATTAAACTTAATTAAACTGTTGAACTGTTAAAATAGTCTCATTTTATGTATAAAACGACAAGACATGTATGTTTATCAACGGCGAGGCTTCATCTTCAACCTTAGTTGAAGGTTTTAGCCTCTCATGATAACAAAAACGATAAACACTTGAATTGACATCATGAGAAAAATAAAACTTACAATGGAACTGGAGTTCAAAGCTCCAAAAACCCAGAAAAGTCGAAAATTGACAAAGTACGGCGTCCCCGGCGCGTCTCCGTCCGTTTACAATGAAAAAGGATCATATTTATAAGCTAATTTTAGGGTTTTAGCGCTACCAGGTCCGCCGAGTGCGCTCGATCGCACTCTAGGTGCGCTCGATCGCACTTGTGCAACATGTGTTTTGCTGCGCGGGCGCGAGTGCGCTCGATCGTACTAAACGTGCGCTCGAGCGCACTTTCAGTCAGAATTTGCCTACTCTTGTGAAACAAGACTTTGTAGATGTTTGAGTTAGCTTTCCAATGACACTAAGAGCACCTCAATCCGAGCTATACAACTCCAGATATGGCATTTTTAGTGGGACTCATCGAGTGCGAATCATCGCTCGATCCTAATTTGCTACCAATGCTCCATGAAGTGTCTTAAGCCCCAGAATGAATTGCAAATATAACTTTAAAGTCACATTTTCCTCTAAACGACCTGCAAATCACTAAAACACCAAAACTAACCAAAACATCAGAAAATAATAAAGCTAAAGGCTTAGCGAATGCAAATTAAAGGGTCCAAAAATGCAATATTTGGCACTCATCAAATACCCCCAAACTTATATTTTGCTAGTCCCTTAGCAAAACAAAATGAAAGCAAGAAACATATGTCCGCTGTCGTGGGAGAGACGATTGCATTTAGCATATGCAACAAGCCTTTTAAACCCCTAGGCATCCCTAGTGGACGAGTGAAGTCTCGTGAGGGTTTAATAAAAATGATACCCACAAACATTTTTAGCACTATGTCATTGACAAACACAATTTCCACACAAACACATGGTTCTCACATCATGAGCAGGTTTAACAAAGTAAACACCACTTAATGGGCGATGATTCACATCATGAGGATTTTCAAAACCTTGAAGCAACTTAATGGGCGGTTGCCGAATTCAAGAGTCGGGGCTCAAAAAGCTTTTCAAGCCAGTCGCCACCACGGCCTACCGAAAGCTAGTGATCGAATTTTATGCCAACCTCTCCCATGACTGCAACAATTTGGCCGCTCTCTCTTCAAAGGTGCAAGGCCAAGCTATTGATGTGACCAGGGCCGACATTTCCGCAGCCCTTCAATGCAATGATGAACACCCTCCAGAAGCCGCGCATCTTGCCGAGCAACCGCCCCGTTTCTACGTGGCAGAAATCATTGAGGACATGTGCCAAGGGCAATATGCTGATGCCCATCATAATGCCGGCAGCCGATCCAAGCTACCTCAACGGCTTTGGTTTGTGGACTCCATTTTGCACCGCAATGCCTTCCCATTGGGACACAAGACTCAAAGGCGTGATCAATTTCTCCAAACCCTCTACACCTTCCACAAAGACGCTTGGTACTCCATTCCCGACATCATTTGGAACCAAATATACAAATTTTGGAATGGAGTACATATTGGAGGAGCAGAGTCCACTCACTCATGGGGGTTGCCTTTTCCATACCTCATCAAGTATATTCTTTGGAAAAAAGGCATCAAGGGCACTGCAGCTGATGAGCCAGTCACTACTACTCCAATATTTGGCATTCGCCAATGAAACAAGAGCTGCTCCTATATGCCCCGGGTACCCCCAGCACCAGTAGTTTGTGAAGAAGGGAGTGAGGCTGAGCCAATGGCCAAAGATGAACCGGCAGCTGAGCTGGCAGCAGCGGAAGAGGAGGAGGCTCCAATCATTTTTCAAGCCGCACAGTACCGCTCCCTTAGTCAAGAGATGGCAGGCCTTCGAAGAGAATTGTCTGACAAAGAAGGGAAGCTCGGGAAGACAAAGCATTAATGGATCAACAACTAGCTGCCTTGAAAGAATTGATGCAGACCATACTTCACCGTTTACCACCACCATCATCTGGAGCATCTACTTCTGGACAGCAGTGAGCAGGGACCACAGTCTGGCTAAAGACGTTAAACTTAGCACTCATGGGAGGCACCCCATAGCATATCCTTTTTATTTTGTTTTGTTTTTGTTTTCCTTTGTGTTTTATTTTACTTTAGTGTTTTAATGTTTCAAGTCCCTGATCAATTTTGTTGCATTTTGTTACTGTGATTGAGCACACCCTGAGTGCGATCGAGCGCAGTAACCAACTTTTGGCTACATTGCATTTTGCTAGTACGATCGAGCGCACCATATGTGCGTTCGAGCGCACATCACCCAAACACGCACTCCACTACGCGAGTGCGATTGAGCGCACCATGCACGCGATCAAGCGCACTCAAGCCGCAGGCCACGTGACCTATTTTGGGTCACTTTCCCCCATTCTCCACATCCTTTTCTTCCCTAGGGTCACCACCATCATCGCATATCACACACATCACCCCATAGTTTATCTTTTTATTTTGTTTTGTTTAGAGTGTTTTAAGTTAATTTTTTTCTATTTATCTTTAGTTTTTTTGGTTTCTTTTTACCTTTTTTTTTTTTTTTTTTTTTTTTTGTGTTTTCTTGTTTTGTAGGGACAAGTGTGCTTCAATTCAAGTTTGGGGGTGTGCTATGAGCCATGCTTTCCAAGATCATGTCGACCATCTCCCGGGTACACTCTTTCCTTTATTTAGACACATTGGGGACAATGTGTCATTTATGTTTGGGGGTATGGGTACACATGTTGTTCACACACTTTATCCCAATTTTTTTGGTTATTTGTTTTGTGTGTTTGTTTGTATATTTGAAAGAAAAAAAAAAAAAAAAAGTTTATGCATGTTCATGTTTGCTCTAAAATTTTAAGTTGATCTAAAAGAATGGTGGATTGAATTCATTAGTGAGCTTAAAATTTTGAACACATGATCTGATGAGTGAATCTGTTAGTTTGGTTACTTGTTAAGGATAGTTGAAAAATCACATAGTTGTTCTGATCACACAAGCACATTAGCACATAATTTATGAGGTATGACATGAGGTCTAATATGTGTGTTTCTGCATCTTGGATGAAATTAGATGACTTATTAGATGACACTATGGCATATATAGTGATGAAAAAAAAAAGAAAAAAAAAAAAAAGAAGAGAAAGTGTGAAATAAATGATCACTGATGGCTTTTCACTGAGGAACTGGACCTCTTGCCTCAAAGCATTGAGTGTTCATGTCAAAAGGTGAAGAATTTAAATTTGATCAATGTCATGGTTAGTTTGGTTTTGTAGTCTCTTTGACTCGAGTTAGTAGGTCCTTAGGGGTGTTTCTACACCTAATGCTCTAAAACCATCTAGTTTGTGCAGGAGACATATCACGGCACGAAGTAGGCCAGGAGCGATCGATCGCAGACCTGCGATCGATCGCACCTGTGCGCAGGAGACATATCAAGTGGTGGCCAGAGTGTCTTTCTTTCCATATTAGGGTTTTCCAACTCCCAATTGTAATAGGTTTAGAAACCTTACGAAATCCCTAGGTTTACTAGTTTGTCAAGGACTTCTAAAGCCTATAAATAGACCCTTAAGTCTCTAGAATATGGGGCTTTATAAGGAGAAGAATTGGAGCTCTTCAAGTTCAAGTCTCGGGTTTATTCTTTTCTTTTCTTTTCCTTATTTTATGAAGATTTTTAACACTAATTCTATGTGTAGCTAATTTATTTAGTAGGGTTAGATTGAAGCCCTAGTTATGTTTTGTTAATATTCAATATTGGCGCCTTTGTGATGATCTTGTTATGATGTCTAACTTGATTAATACCTAGTTTCATGAATTCCTCATATGTGTGTGCCTGATCAACATGTGCATGTGGTATGGACTAGTTAGTTAAATCAATTTGGATGACCGAGTCCTGGGTTTAACATAAGTAACAAAAGAATCCACACCGTGATTCTTGGGTTAATCAACATGGGTAACCAGGAGTAGACACCCATGCCCTAGGCCTCATGTGCTTGTCGATTTCCACAGTTTTATGCTTTCTTAGAAAACAACTTAGTAGACACCCATGCTAAATCCTTTAAAAAAGAAAAGAATTAGAGTAGACACCCATGCCTAATTCGTTGCTTAGGGAAATCAATAGGTTAAGGAGTAGACACCAATGCCCTTAGGTTGACAAACATTAGATATTCATAACATGATCAAAACATTGACATATTGATATATTAGCTAAATATAATTAGTGGTGGATATCAAAGCCCTACCTTTTTATCATTATCAATTTAAATCCAATCTTTTGTTTTATTTTACTTTGGGAATTTAATTTAGACAAAATTCAGCAGTCCTCGTGGGAATGATCCCGTATTTGAACACTATGCTACTATGTTGACCTCGTGCACTTGCGGGTAAAACGTACAATTATTTACCTATTAATTTAGGTAGATATTTGGATCAACATATTCCCACTATGATTGATATAAACTATGCTTAAAATAATTGCCTAAATAAATAATTGAATGAAACGAGATCAAAGATTGAGTTTAAATAATAAGAAGTAAAGGTAGGGTTTTGATATCAACTACTAATCGTACTCAAATAAGACAAACAATATGCATAACGCTACAACCTTATCAAGGTACTCAATGCTTGTCAATCTAAGAGCATGGTATCAACTCCTTAGGCTATTGATCTCCTTAAGTAACAAATTAGGCATGGTATCTACTCTAATTATTTTCTCTCTCAAAGGATTTAGCACGGTATCTACTAAGTTGTTCTCCAATATAGCATAAATCTAAAGAGATCGACAAACACATGAAGCTTAGAGCGTTGTATCTACTTCCAGTTTTCCATATTGATTAATCCAAGAACCTGTGATGGGGTTCTTTTGTCACTCTAATAGGACCAGGACTCAGTCATCCAAATTGACCAAAATAACAAATCCATACCACATGCATATGATGATCAAGCACATTCATGTGAGGAATTCAATAAAATAGGAAATAATCAAGTTAAGTATCAAAATATGAATTGTAGCAAAGAAAATTGAAATCTTAAAGAGGCATGATTAAGGCTTCAATCGAGCCCTAACTAAAGTATTAGTTACACATAATTTGGATGAAAATCATCCTCATGAGAAAATAATAAGGTAGAAGAAAATCCCAAAACTCTTCTTGATCTAGCCTCCAATTCTTCTCCCAAACTTGTGTCTGCTTCTCCCTTCAATTTGGACAAAGTGAGGGAGTATTTATAGAGTTTGGAATAACCCTAGATGATTTTGTGTAGCATAACAACCTAAAAATCGAGTTGGAGTTGGATTAGAAGACTTCCAAACCGTGTATGCCGACTTCACTATTGCTCCAACGCACGACTGTGCTTGATCGAAGGATTGGGCACTCGATCGCTCGAGCGCATGACTGAGCTCGATCCCATTGGCTTGGTCACTCGAGCACACTTCCTTAAGCTTTTTCCCAAAATATCTTTTAAGTATGGACCTTCCTGGAAACGCTTGCTTTTCTTCAAAATCCTAAAAATGCAAGAAAGCACAAAGCATTAATTTATAACAAAACTAAGAGATTAACTTATGTGAATTAAGGTGCTTGAATGTGTAACATTCAACACTTGGTCAAGAGTGTGTGTGTGTGGGCCTTGGATCCAATGGTTTTCGTGACCGGCGAATCCATTGCCAAATGGTTGGTCATTACATGACATAAATCACTAGTAGCGTGGGCCACCCGAGTCGGACTCAGTCGGGCTACCAGTGGTGGATGGTAGCGTACAATGGTCAGGGCACCGGTATTGTATTATAGGTCCATCGGGATAGCGTCAACCTTGTTGAGAAGGGGTAATATCTCGAGTAGACCATATTGTTGAACTATGATAATGATTCTCATATTACAGCATATATTATATCTATATTGCATTCTTGATAAATTGCCACCTCATAATGCTACATGTGTTTTATAAATGACTGAGTTCACCATTTAATGACAGGTACATCATGTGCATTTATGCTCACTAAGTCGTCGGACTTACCCTTGTATTATTTTCCCTTTTTGCTCCATATGTACATCTATGCTATTATAGATAGTTTAGCAGAAGATGGATACCGCAAAGCATCTACTAATCATGGAGGATTCAATCTAGGAGATGCTTGAGGACTTATTGTGAGATTAGGTGGGTGCTCATGGTAACTAGTACTTTTGAGTTATGATGTAGACTTAAGAGCTTTCATGCATGCTTGCATATTAAGGTATAGAATGGATCCCTTGTAAAGATGACTTGTATAGTGTGATTTTAGCTAATTTGATGATCCTTGGTGGATGTTTTGGCTATAATGGTTAATGTTTATAGAATCTTAATATTTCTGCTGCTTAGTATCATCTCTTTTCGAGGAGTAGAGATCCCAAAATCTTGTTCCTCACGGAATAAGTCTGAGAGATGAACTGTGGAGTTAATTGCCAGTTAATTAATTTCCAGGGCATTACAGTTGGTATCAAAGCAATTGCTCTTCGGACAATTGGAATAGATCGATTAAGTATTAGGCAATAATTTATTAGAGCATTTGGCTCCGCTGATTATAGAAACTGATCTATTAGGTGCTAGGAGATGATCTACCAAACAATAGGATAGATTAAATGTATACAAGGGACATAGAGTTTTGAATCTTGATACCTAATGATTTCGAGGATATTGGACTTAAGGATTTTAGGAATTCGATATGATATTGAAGTCAGGACTAGGACCATTTTGATGGTGCAAAATTGAAGATTAGAATTGATCTACACTAAGATAGGTGCATACAGTCTTCAGCTTACATCTACACTAGGACATTGGGTAAGGTGGTAGCCGTGTAGGCGCTTAGTAAGGATAGGTTTACAATTAGGTTTGATGTTTTAAGCGAGGCGCGACGTGACGCTTTGAAGTAGGAGCTAATGATCTTTGTGACTGTAGAGATGTCACCGCGATCAAGACACTTCCACATTGGGAGCAACGATGGTAGGGGACCACCCCAAACCTATGAAAAGACAAGGAATGTTCTGGACGCCACCCAAGCATTGGAAACGATGGCAAGTCTTTTGGTGGACGTGTTGGTCAACGTACGAGGAGAAAAGACTCGAAGTGGAAACAAAGGTTTCTCTTTCAAGGAGTTTTATGAGCATCCTTTCCCTATGTTTAAGGGAAACGTCAAATCTGGAGAAGCAAAGAATTAGCTTATGAACTTGGAGGAGCTACTACAAGCAATGGACTGCATTGAGGAGCAAAAAGTCAAGTACATAGGCTACAAGTTCTCTGGAGGAGCAAGGCGATGGTGGTACAGTAAGAGGAACTTGCTAGTGATGGAATTAGGAAGCGAGGAGGCTATTGTGTGGACTTGATTCAAGGAAGAGTTCTGTCGGGAGTACTCGCGGAGCTTGACAAGGATGATACCCCAACAGTCTCGGTCCAACAAGAAACGAAGTCGTTTGTGCCATATGTGAGGCAGGCTGCATTTTGGGAAATGCAAATTTAGGAAGAATTGGTGCTATGGATGTGGCAAGGTGGGACACTTCATACAAAACTACAACCAGCCCAAAAAGAATGATACTGGTCTACCTAGAAGGAGATGATGACAGGACATGGGATAAGCGTAACCACTAGAATTGTTTTATGGCATGCGAGTTCGCCTTGTTTTGGAGTTAGGGGCTGGGTTACTAGATGTTTGCTTAGGCAACAACTAGTTATATTTTGTTTTGTACTTGCACATGACTTGGAGTTTTGGACCTAAAAGTGTAACATTAGCTAAGGGTTTATTAATGTATGATGCTTGTTACACTATGTTTGCTGTGTTGGTAATAAGATTCATGATTTTGTTAGTTGCCTTTATAAGGATGTTAAGGCATGATATTTTTGAACTTGGATTCTAGTATGTTGGTAAAGGGCAATTGGTGAATCTTGTACCTTTGGTTCTTGTGTTCATGGATTACATGATTTTGGGTCATGTATGAGCTAAGAGATTCGAGAGGATCTTTTTGTACATGAATGGACCAAAGAGTTATCCGGTACAAATGTCTATTGAGGCAAATGAGGTGGCTAGAGCCGATCAAGAATTATGATTGCGAGATCAATTATCATCTTGGCAAGGCTAACATAGTAACTAATGCATTAAGTAGGAAGTCGATGTTAGAGCTTGCTGCTCTTGGAATTTCCCAACCCCAATTGGTTATGGAATTCGCTAGGATGGGACAAGAAGTGGTGGATGAGGGTGCGCCTGCACACTTGTCTAACTTGGTGGTTGATTTGGAATTGCTTGTTGGGATTAAGGCCGCTCAGTTAGAGGACCCTGAGTGCACCAAGATCAAGCAATTGCTAGAGAAGGGAAGGTACAAGAGTTTTGCATTAAGGATGATGGTTTGCTCACCCATTTCAAACAAATGTGTGTGGCGGAGGACGGAGGACTAAGGAAGGAGATCATGAGCAAGACTCATCGTTTTCTGTATACTGTACATCCCAAAAGTACCAAGATGTACAAGGACGTGAAGAGGACGAAATTGAAGTTTATTACCGCTTTCCACCCACAGACGGATGGTCAGTCGGAGTAGACTAACCAAATCTTGGAGAACATTTTACGGCCTTGCATATGGGACTTCAAAGGTAGTTGGAGTTAGCACCTACCTTTGATCGAGTTCGCCTACGATATTAGCTACCAAGAGACTATTGGAATGACACCTTACGGAGCACTTTATGGACGTAAGTGTCAGTCGCCCTAGTATTGGAGAACGTTGGAGAAAGACAAATGTTGGGGCCTAAAATGATTCAAGATACTCATGACAAAGTGCTTACCATTAGACAAAGGATGAGTGCATCCTAGAGTCGGCAGAAGAGCTAAGCCGATAACTAGAGACGGCCTTTGGATTTCGAAAGTGGGAGATCGTGCTTAAGATATCACTGATGAGGGGAGTGATGAGATTTGGGAAGGAAGGGAAGCCGAGCCTTTGATTTATTAAACCCTTCAAAATCACTCAAAAGGTTAGGAGGTTGGCATACAAGGTTGCCCTACGAGACGACCTTCCATAGTTGTTTGAGAATGGTGTAGTGCTGGTTGGAGAACAGGATGAGATAGCCCAAGAGCCCACTTAGCATGATACCGATGATACTACAGACGAAAGTGCTAGTCGTCTTTATAGCAATAATGTTGGTAAGAGCTAGTCATGTAAGACCCGTCGGAATCACCAAGAGAGTTGGTTTAGCTGTATACCAAGTTGCCTTGCTACCGAACTTGGTAGTTGAGCAAGATGTCTTTTACGTTTTTACATTGAGGCTCAAGGATTTTATTCGTATGATTAATTTCTTTTGTCTTGGACTGTATGCCTAGTCATTACGGTTATGAGTAACGGTTACATTTGGATTGTCTAAGAGTAGTCGATTAAGATAAGTTTGCTTCCGGCTAGGAAGTATGGCATCATGTCAAAGATACCACAGGCTTGACTCCAAGTGGAGCTACTTGTTTTGGTGAACTTAGGAGTCATCAAGTTTGATGATGGTTGATATAGTGTGGGTAGCATCGACTACGACTTCTTTGGGGGACTTGCAAGCGGATTTGCTACAACTTTTGAGGATGTCAACGTGGATCACTTCATATTGGACAAAGAGCTTAGTGCCAGAAGAAAGGAGGGGATAAGATTTTCCAAGGATGGGCTGAGCACGAATCTTGTAAGACTACGGACGTTAAAATGATACTGTTTCTTCTTTTGTTTTGCAGCTACAAAATTTCGAGGATGAAATTTTTATAAGGAAGGGAGAATGTAATGACCCAAAAAATTAACTAAGCTTAGGTAGCTTAGTCAGAGGGTTAATTTGAGCTTTGGGTTACTAGGAACAACTGGGAGGACATTTTGGAAATGTTAGACTTTCTGATTGGACATAAGCATGGGGGTCCACGCGGACATACGCCTGCAAATAGTACACGGACGTATGCATGGGGAACCACGCGAATGTACATATGGGGGACCACCCGGACGTACACTGACTTTTGGTTGACCACTGATTAATGCCCATATGTACGATGCAGCCATTGGTCCACTGAGTAAATAGTATGCGGACGTACGCCCCAATAGTATCGTATGTATGCTGCTTTTCAGAACAGTCCTACAATGCTCACAGCTTTTTCTCACCTCTAAATACCCCATCCCTACATAACCCTTGCCCCCTATTTAGCCTCCGTTGCCCCCTAGAGTTGCTGCTTGAGTGTTTTTGGTGAGATGAGAGTTCTTGCAGAAGGAGAGGTGATTCTTGGAGATTTTTTCTTCAAGGAGGTAATCTTCTAAGCCTAGCTTGTTCCTTAGTTGTTATGCTGTACTTTTCATAGATAGCTTAGTTAGTAGTTTTGAGCTTCTAGTTAAGTTGTTTCTCTATAATATTTATTTAAGATGGATTAGCATTTCACCTATTTTTGAACGGATTTTCTTAATGCATGGAGCTATCATTTTGAGAAAGGAGGTCTTAGAAATCCTTTTTGGTATCTTTAGAACCAGTTTGAGAGGATAGGAGGACGTTTGGAACAAATGAGGTTCTACCAAAACCTTCTAGGCGAACGTACGGCCTTGAGCCCAGATGTACGACCCGAAGCATTCCAGGGAATGCCACTTTAACTAGTCATCCGATAGTCTCTGTTTTCATGTTCTTGGTTCATTTTAGTTGGACTTAGAACTAATGATAGGTCTTTTCTCAGTAGTCGAGGTTATGGAGCCTCAAGAGGATTTTATGGAGGAACCTTACGACCTTGGTGAGTACAAACTCAGATGAATGCTTGCTGTTACTTTCCCGCATTGCACGACTATTTTATATATATATCAAACATGCATATTTACAACTCTCATGAAATACATTTTGCACTGTTGTGAACTCTCTTTTGTGAAAACGTATGTTGATTAACAAGATAATGATGAGGCTTGTAAAACTATGCTTGTAAAAGACGGATAAGATTAATTGTATCATATGACATGTACACCGGTACGTATGGGATAACGGCCATGGCCTTACTATACAGGTTAACTTTATGGTCAAGTTTGTGTGGGCCTTGGATCCAGTTGTTTTCGTGACCGGCGTAGCCATTGCCAAACTGTTGGTCATTACATGACGTACATCACTAGTTGCTTGGGCCACCTGAGGTCAGGGACTCGGTCGGGCTGTGTTGTGCAAATTTATTTAACTCGCAAGTGCACGAATCGATTGTAGTTTAATGGATTGCAAATGCGAGGTCGAACCCGCAGAGAATTATATTTTTGAAAGTGCAATTTAAATCTAAACTAATTAAATCCTAACCTAATTCCAAAAGAGTTTCGAATTTTGATTTTTGAAATTAAAAGACAAACATAAACTAATTAAAAGAAACCAAGAGATAAAATACTAAGGTTTGGTAATTCACACTCATCGAATCATAACAACATGCTTCCATATTTTTTAATATTAACATGAAGTTCTCACAACTAAAATCTTAGATATGTTTCACTATGCTTCAACAATTAATCAAAACCATCCCATGTATTCATTCATTGCACAAATCACAAAAGGAATCCAATATCAATCAAATCATCAGATGTATCCGTAAATCACAAAAGATATCCAATCTTAATTGAAATACCAAATGTATCCGTAGAACAAATCACAAGGGATATCCAATTATTTAGGCAAATAAATCAAGCAATCAATTATGTGAAATTATCTTAAATCATCAAGTGTATCCTTGAATCACAAAAGATATCCAAGAATCACTCCGCACATTGAAAAGAAGTAAAACAATTGAAATATTAAACCCAATAAAATCAGATAAATAAAGACTTACATGAAAGCATCAAATGTATCTGTAGAACAAATCACAAGGGATATCCAATTATTTAGGCAAATAAAATCAAGCAATCAATTATGTGAAATTATCTTAAATCATCAAGTGTATCCTTGAATCACAAAAGATATCCAAGAATCACTCCACACATTGAAAAGAACTAAAACAATTGAAATATTAAACCCAATAAAATCAGATAAATAAAGACTTACATGAAAGTATCAAATGTATCCGTAGAACAAATCACAAGAGATATCTAATTATTTAGGCAAATAAAATTAAGCAATCAATTATGTGAAATTATCTTAAATCATCAAGTGTATCCTTCAATCACAAAAGATATCCAAGAATCAATCCACACATTGAAAAGAAGTAAAACAATTGAAATATTAAACCCAATAAAATCAGATAAATAAAGACTTACATGAAAGTATCAAATGTATCCGTATAACAAATCACAAGGGATATCCAATTATTTAGGCAAATAAAATCAAGCAATCAATTATATAAAATTATCTGAAATCATCAAGTGTATCCTTCAATGACAAAAGATATCCAAGAATCACTCCACACATTGAAAAGAAGTAAAGCAATTGAAATATTAAACCCAATAAAATCAGATAAATAAAGACTTACATGAAAGTATCAAATGTATCCGCATAACAAATCACAAGGGATATCTAATTATTTAGGCAAATAAAATCAAGCAATCAATTATATAAAATTATCTGAAATCATCAAGTGTATCCTTCAATCACAAAAGATATCCAAGAATCACTCCACACATTGAAAAGAAGTAAAACAATTGAAATATTAAACCCAATAAAATCAGATAAATAAAGACTTACATGAAACTATTGATGTTCTTCATCGGTGAGGCTTTATCCCCAATCTTAGTTGGGAATTTAGCTCCACATAAACATAAAACCTAAATATAAAGAAAACCTAAACTAAAAAGAGAAAAACTGTAAAATTTTGCTCTCTGGAATTCTATATCTTCTCTTGGATTCAAAGATGTCTATTTATAGGCTTGGGAAAGTCCTAAAAGCCCTATTAAACCTAGATAATTCGGAGGTATATCTCCCAGTCAAAATAGAAGTCTGAAATCGGAATAGGATTGGTCCAGATTTGTGTTCCTTAATTGCGAGGCGATTTTGGCATAGTAACCGTCCGAATTAGGAAAATCCTATTTCACAACGAATTGTAGTATTTTGAGTTAGCTTTCCAATTTGAATCACTTCAATCCGATATTTGAGTAGAAAGTTATAGTCAAAATACTGAGACGTGTGCAGAATCTGAATTTGAATCAAATCCAAAATTTTATCCAATCTGATCTTTAATATAATCTGATCTTTAATCCGACTTAACCTTTTCTTGGATTTGGTTAAAATTAACCATCTCATCTAAATCTTCTCAAAGTATGCTTTCTTCCAAACTTTTCATTTTTCCCTTTAAAGCTATAGTTTTTCTTTATTGACCTACAAAACATTAAAAACACAAAACTAACACAAAATATTAAATAACGACACAACTAAATGATTAACTAATGTAAATAAAGGAGTCCAAGTATGCAATATTTGGCACTTATTAGGCTGCTAATGGTGGATGGTAGCGTACAATGGTGTACTAGGACATCGCCAACCCTGATAAGAAGGGGTAATATCTCGGGTAGACTATATTGTTGAACTATGACATGATTATCTTATTACAACATATATTATATCTATATTGCATTCTTGATAAACTATCACCTCATAATGTTGTATGTGTTTTATACACGACAGTTCACCATTTAATGATGGGTACGTCATGTGTCTTTATACTCACTAAGTTGTTAGACTTACCCTTGTATTATTTCTCATTTTTTCTCCATATGTACAACTATGTTGTTATAGATAGTTTAGCAGAAGATGAATACCGCGAAGCATCTGGTTATCGTGGAGGATTCAATTTGGGAGATGCTTGAAGACTTATTGTGAGATTAGGCGGGTACTCATGGTAACTAGTACTTTTGAGTTATGCTATAGACGTAAGAGCTTTGATGCATGCTTGCATATTAAGGTATAAAATGAATCCCTTGTAATGTATGATTTCAGCTACTTTGACGATCCTTGGTAAATGCTCTGGTTGTAATGATTAATGTTTATAAAATTTTAATGTGTTCCACTGCTTAGTATCCTCTCTTTTCGAGGAGTAGAGATCCTTGAGCCTTGTTCCTCACGGAATAAGGCTTGGAGACGAACCGTGGATTTAATTACCAGTTAATTAATTTTTGGGCCATTACACATCCGTCAAACATACTCAGAGTAAATGTAATAGAATGTGAAAATCTTAGATCTAAGATATCTAAATCACAAGGTATGCATGTATTACCATTAATCATAGACTGGGAACTGCTAATCGAAATACAATTATTCTAATCAAACCTGATATATGCAAAATAGACTTTTGGCTTCTTTCCTATAAAAGAAATCCTCTTAGAACAGATGAACCGACAAGCCGCAAACACTGCATAAGTCTAAGACTTAGTAAGTAAACCTTATAGTCAAGTATGAGATGAGCTCTTGTTATAGGTAGCAGTAAACATGTATTTTTTCGGTAAGCAACTAAGTTGTTGCCTATGTTATTACACCATAAAATTATAGTTTTGGTTTCTGGGATATATAGGTGTAATCCCAACAACAATTGCCTATAAGTTTTAATATAGAAAACTAATGCGTTAATAAGTCATAACTAATATGTATGGTTTATCCAAGATATTACCCATTCTCAACAGGGTTAGAGTTGTCCCAAGAGACATGTAATACAATACCAGTGTCTTGGCTATTGTACGCTACCATCCATAATACTAGCAGATCAACTAAGTCGAGTCTCGGGTGGCCTACACTACCAATAATGTACGCCTTGTAGTGACACGCTAATCAAACATGATTGCGCCGATCAAAAAATAATCATTGAATCCAAGACACATACACCAAGACTCATATAACACATACACATTTGACCATAAAATCAAGTTTATATAGTACTCCCATGCTCATTATACCATATGTACTAGTGTACCATGTCATACAATGTAACTTATTAATCAGTGAGTTGACATATCGCATGTTTTTATGAAAAGCAGTCGTAAGTATTACCTTACCTCATACGCTCGCTCAAATCCTCCAACATCCCGATTTCCTACTATAACAAACATAGTTTATCGTTATGCCTAGTACTAGAGAACT
Source organism: Corylus avellana (assembly GCF_901000735.1). Classification (NCBI taxonomy): domain Eukaryota; kingdom Viridiplantae; phylum Streptophyta; class Magnoliopsida; order Fagales; family Betulaceae; genus Corylus; species Corylus avellana. The sequence goes on along the minus strand of NC_081545.1, from coordinate 13,510,825 downwards.
TTTTTAAACACTTAGATCCTTAATCGAGAAGCATCTAGCTAGAATTTCATGTCATATAGCCCGAATTTCACTCATTCTAGACACTAGTCGAACGTTATGTCATATGATCGGACATTCTGACCCAAGGTTGAACATTCGGTCAAAATGCCAAGGTTCATGCAAGGCTCCTAGGTTCAAACCATTACATAACAAATCACATCTTATGCCTTTAATAGGTTCATACAAATATACTAAAGCATAACAACATGTAAGTTCATGAAATCGATGAACGTTTTAAAGCATTCTAAAAACATTTTGCTTTTTAAGGAGCATCATAACACAAGCTTAATCATTGTATTGTAAAACTTTGCAAGAAGCATGAAAATTATATGAACAACATGAAATCAACTTGATAAAGAGTGATAAGCGCCAAATGTTGCACATTCAAGCCCCTTAATTTACATATGTTAATTCCTTAGCATTGTTATTTGTTTGATTTTGTTTTGTTTTTGTGTTTCAGGTCTCATTTGACAAACCATTCTAAATTGGGCTTAAAAGGACAACAAGTTGAGCATTCTAGATCTAGGATTGATCGCAGCACTCCTGGGATCGAGCGCAGGTACGCTCGAGCGTCTGCGGCCAAGGATCGAGTGCATGCCTGCGCTCGAGCGCACAAGATCTCGGATCGAGCGCACTCGGGCGTGTACAGCACGGCAGCAATCCTTTTCCAACATGGACTTGGTTTTCAGTCTCCCAATTGGACTGGGAGACTGATCTCCGGTTTTCTGAGGATTTCTAGGGTTTTTAGGGTTCTCCTAATCCCTATAAATAGGGCTCTAAACATTGTAAACAGACACACAGATTTTTAGAGTTAAATTTAAGTAAAATTGTCTGTGAAGCTTAGAAGATCATGAGCGGCTAAACCCAATTGTGAGGTATTGATGTAACTCTTTCCAAGCACAATGGTTTGATTGTATTTAATTTCTAGTTTTTCTATTTATGCATGTTGATTGTATAATTATGAGGATTGCTACAATTGATTTCTGCTCTTCATATTAAATGCAATTGTTCTTTAATTTCAATTCAATATTAGTAAAATTATTATCTTGTCTTAGAAATTATTTTACTATTATTGAACTCAAATCATTCTTATTTTATGCGATTATAAGAATGATGGTTATACAATGGTTCTTAATTGGCATGCAATCAATAGGGTTAGATAGATCATACCTAGGAAAGATGACTCGTACTACACCCTACTTTAGTGTAATTTAGGTAGACGATCTGTGCCAACCGAAGATGGGTTATGCTATTCCGTTGATTGTATGAAATTATTTTTATACGTTTTCTTGTTTAATTTATAACATACATAGAAAGAATTGCTAGAATTAAATATAGTTAACCATTGATGTGTGGATAGTGGTGAAATCAATACCCTACTCTCTCTCTCATATATTTACTTCCTTTATTTCCGTTTATTTTATGCACTTTAAATTCACACAAACAAATCATTCTCTTTTAATTAAGTTAATTTTAATCTTTCAAATTTTGATAATTAAACCTCTGCAGTCCTTGAGGTTCGACACCCTCTCTATAGCCTTATCCTACAAAGATTCGTCTTATTGCGAGTGGTTATTTTTATAATTGATATTTTTGGTCACAAAAATACCACATCAAAGAGGGCTTACCTTCGTGAGGGCAAAAAGCCTCAAGACCTCCTTCTCTCTCTCTCTAGAATCCCTCTCTGTCTTCTAGGTTAGGGTTAGTGGGTTGTGGAAGTGCAGAATGGGGGTTGAAGCACAGAAATGTGGGATATTTATAGGGTGGGGGAGGCCTGCATGCTGGACAAGGTGGAGAATGGGTTAAAATTGCTTTTCAAACTGTCACTGAATGTTTGGTATGATAAGTGCTAAAATATATGTATTTTTGCCCCTTAATTTATATTTGTTAATTCCTTAATTTTGTTAGTTTGTGCAATTTTATTTCCTTTTTGTATTTTCTTTGTTTTATAAGTCATGGAAAAAAAAGAAAGCGTTTACAGAAAACTTCCAAGCTTAAAGGGCAAATTGGAAGACCTAGTAGATATGGTTAAGCTTAAGCAATCATAATAGATTACCTATATTATGTGGTTAAGTTTAATCAAATAAATGAAATGATTAAATCAAAATTTCTCAAATTTGAGTCAAAATCGGATTGGATTCAAATTTGGATTCTACACACATCTCGGTATTTTCACCATAACTTTCAGTTCAAATATCCAATAGAGGTGATTCCAGTGGCATTGGAAAGCTAACTCAAAATGATACAAATCAATGTGAAATATCAATTTCCTAAGTCGGACGTGCACTATGCCAAAATTGTGCCCCGCAAGATAAGAACGCAAATTTGGACAAATCTTATTCCGATTTGGACTTAGGTTATCTTTATCCTAATTTGACTAGAAGATAAACCTCTGAATTTCGTAGGATTATTAGGGATTCTAGGACTCTCCTAAGCCCTCTAAATAGACCTCTAAGCCTCACAATATAATACAGAATTTAGGAGACAACTTTGGAAAGGGGAATTTGGAGGCTACTTCTAAGAGCGGTTTTCGGTTCTTTCTTTTCCCTTTATTTTAATTATGTGTAACTAATTAATTTAGTAGGGCTAGATTGAAGCCCTAATTATGTTTATTTAATATTTCAATATTGGCGCCTTTGTGATAATCATATTGTGATGCTTAACTTGATTAATTCCTGTTTTATTGAATTCCTCATATGTGTGTGATTGGCCATTATATGCATGTGGTATGGATTAGTTATTTAAGTCAATTTGGATGATCGAGTCCTGGGCTTAATAGAGTGACAAAAGAATTTCCTCACGGGTTCTTGGGTAAATCAACATGAAAAACCGGGAGTATACACCATGCCCTAGGCTCCATGTGTTTGTCGATTTTCTTAGATTTATGCTTTCTTAAAGAACAACTTAGTATACACCCATGCTAAATCCTTTAAGAAAGAAAAGAGTTAGAGTATACACCAATGCCTAATTCATTACTTAGGGAAATCTATAGCTGAAGGAGTATACACCCATCCCCTTAGGTTGGCAAACATTTAGTATTCATAATATGATTCGAGCATTGACATATTGTTATATTATTTGAGTATGCTTAGTGGTGGATATCAAAGCCCTACCTTTTATTTTATTTTTATTTTTTTTTTCAATATATCAATATCAATTTAGTTACAACTTTGATATTTTAATCAATTCTAAGGAAAGTCAACAATCTTTGTTGGAACGATCTCGTACTTGCTGCACTATACTATCGTTTGATCTTGTGCACTTGCGAGTAAAACGTATCAATTCTTATATATTAATTTAGGTAGTATTTGGCAAAACAAGTTTTTGGCACCATTGCCGGGGATTGTTTAATTTTTTTTCCTTTAGTTATTTTATTTTGTTTTTAATTTTAATTTTTCTGTTTCTGATTACTGCACCTTTTGTCCCGTTCTACACCGGTGCGATCGAGCGCACTGCTATAGGGCAATCAAGTGCAAAGCTAGACAGCCGCGCCAAAGATGCTGTGATTTCTTTTCTGTTATTGCAGTTCTGCCTTGACTGCGATCGAGCGTACCATGCATTGCGATCGAGCGCACTATTGGATAGCACCTCAGTCCAGCACTTCAGGCAGTTTGTGAGTTTTTCTTTTTTATTTTTGTTTATTTTCTTTTCTTTTCTTTTGTTATTTTAATTGCTTTTTGTTGTCTTATTCATGTGGGGAAACATTCCGACACCCCATGGACCATGTTCATATTTCCATAATCCTTATCACCATGTTAGAGATTGTCCTTCAACAAGACAATTTTCTAACTATTCTTATGGGCATATGAACACTTCGTTCTCTAGATTGGGGAACGACGACTATTTTGATTCCTATAATCTGACATGGAACCAATAGTCTAATCTCTCGCGGCAAGCTCAAGCTCCTAGAATTCATGCTCCACAATTTCATGAACTGCACCATCAATAATATCCGTAGTTCTATGATCATTCATATTTCTCTCAATTAGCTCCACAATAGCAATACCAGGCTGAAACACCTCCTTTTGAGTTTTATGAAAAGATGTTAGCTATGATCAATTTAGTGACCTATAATACATTGCAAGCAATTGAGGAGATGAAGAACTCTCGCTTGCAATCAATTAAAAGGACAGAGGCCCACTGCATACAAATAACAGATTTTCTCAAAAAGGAAGAGCCCCAAAGTCAGTCAGTTACCACTCATCATGGACACTATATGGAGCAAGAGAGTATTTGCTATCATGAAGAGGAGCCATCCCCCATCTATTGGCCTCAACAATACCAAGAAGAGATACCTCCTCAGAAGAGTTTTGCCTTAGAAGAAGCAAGTTCTGCCTTAGAAGAAGCACAATCTGCCTATAAAGAAGCGATGTCAACTTTTCTTAGCCAAGCGGAGGAAAGTAAGCAATCATTTGAAAGGATGGAGACCCACTTCAAACAAAAAACCGATATCCTCAAAGAAGAAGAAGAAGATTGTCAAACTCAGTCGGTGGCCAATGGATACTATATGGAAGAAGAGTGCACTTACTATCATGAGCAAACAGCCACCACACTTGGGAATGAAGAAACTATTGAGGAGATTTTATTTGAGCCAACGCTTGAGGATCCTTTGGGAGAGTTCTTTGATCAATTTGGAGGTGACTTAGACCTGGACAAGCTACTTGAGCATGCTGAGATTTCTAATGAGCCAAGTCTGGAGGATCGATTGGAAGAGCGCTTTCCTCAATTTGAATTTGATTTGGACCTTGACATGATACCTGAGCAAGCTGAGGCCTTATTGGATTCCACTCCTGAGAACAACAAGGTGGAAGAAGAACAGGAGCAAACTGAGGTTCTAAAGGAATCACATTAGGAAAAGGAAGAGAGCACTGAGACTTCTTCAAAATCAGCTCCTATTCCCGAACAAGAGCCCAAGAGAGAAGTCTGGTGGAGTTATGTGATGAGCAAATTCAGGACATCAAGATAGAAAAGTTCCTTGAGTATTCTTCTTATTTTATTCCAGTTCATGATTCCCTTACGGATGAGAAACTGTTTGAGAAGACTCAGAATGGTTTACCTTGATCTATAGACTGTTGGAATCACCCTGCAATAGGAAGAATTCATTCTCTTTGGTGCCAGAGAAGAAAAGATTGGTGCTTTAAGTTTAAAAGAAGACAACAGTCTGGCTGAAGACATTAAACTTAGCGCTCATGGGAGGCACCCCATAGCATATCATTTTTATTTATTTTTTGCTTTTATTTTATTTTCATTTTCATTTTATTTTGTTTTTTTTTTCGCTGTTATTATAGTGTTTTGTTTATCAGGGACAAGTGGGCTTGCATTTAAGTTTGGGGGTGTGCTATGAGCCATACAAGTCCAGCCAGTTTCAACATCTCCCTGGTACGATCTTTCCATGTTATACACACATTCGGGACAATGTGTAATTTAAGTTTGGGGGTATGGGATACACTTTACACACACTTTGTCCCATTTTTTAAAAAAATGCATGTTCATGTTTGTCTTACAATTTTGGTTGATCTAAAAAAAAATTGTGATTTGATTTTCATTGGTGAGTTTAAAATTTTGAACACATGATCTGATAATTGAGTTTTTAAGTTTGGTTACTTACTTTGGACAATTAAGAATTCACATGTTTGATTCGATCTGACACAAGCACATTAGCACATAATTTGTGGGGTATAACATGTGAGCCTGTTGTGTATGATTTAATGTCTTGAGTAAGCTGGGAGACTTGTTAGATGGATACTTTGGCATAAATTAAATAATAATAATAATAACCATTGATAAGCTTTTCACTAAGTAACTCGACCTCTTGCGTCATTAAGCATTGAGTGTTCACGTCCAAATGTGAGAATTTTGATTTGATTAATGTCATAGTTAGTTTAGTTTCGTAGCCTTTTTGGCTTGAGTTAATAAGTCTTTAAGGGTGTCTTTTCACCTAATGCCCTAAAGCCATCTGGTTTGAGAATCATTGACTTAACACTCGTTATATGGGTCAATTAGTCAATGAATATCTATGACAAACTTTGCACAGCCTGACCAAGAAGGAAAAAAAAAAAAAAAAAAAGTTATGTCATAGTTATTTATTCTAATGGGGATTTCAGTGAACTTTGAGATATTGAAACACTACATATTGAGAATAATTAGAAGCTTCATATTTAATTGTGTGCTAGTTCACTTTACACTTTTTCGAACTTGTGATGCCTTAGCTATCTTTTGTAAGTAATTAGACTTTAAAATTTCAATTCATTGAGAACGTGGGGTTTATCTTTTTTAAACTTGCTAATGAATGAAAAACCATGATTTTTGGTGACACTTCAATTTTGGATAACATGAACTTGTGCATAATGTTTGTGGGTAACATTCCTAGAAAACCCTCATGAGACTTCACTCTTCCTCTAGGAAATTTTAGGGGTTTAAAACGCTTGTTGCATACGCTAAATGCAATCGTACATCCCACAAAAAAATGATTTATCTTTTTGTTTTCTGTTTTTTTTTTTTTTTTTTTTTTTTTTTTTAGTTTTGTATTGCTAAGTGACTAGCAATGTGTAAGTTTTGGGGTGTGATAAGTGCTAAAATATATGTATTTTAGCCCCTTAATTTATATTTGTTAATTCCTTAGTTTTGTTAGTTTGTGCAATTTTATTTCCTTTTTGTATTTTCTTTGTTTTATAGGTCATGGAAGAAAAGAAAGCGTTTCCAGAAAAGTTCAAAGCTTAAAGGGCAAATTGGGAAGACCTAAAAGATATGGTTAAGCTTAACCAACCATAATAGATGACTTATATGATGTGGTTAAGTTTAATTAAATAAATGAAAGGATTAAATCGGAATTTCTCAAATTGGAGTCAAAATCGGATTGGATTCAAATTTGGATCATGCACATGTCTTGATATTTTGACCATAACTTTCATTTCAAATATTCAATTGGAATGATTCTAGCCGAATTCGAAAGCTAACTCAAAATGATACAAATCATTATGAAATAACATTTTCCTAATTCGGACGTGCGCTACGCCAAAATCGTCCCGCAAGATAAGAACGCAAATCTGGACAAATCCTATTCCGATTTGGACGTAGGTTATCTTTATCCTAATTGGACTAGGAGATAAACCTCCAAATTTTCTAGGATTACTAGAGCTTCTAGGACTCTCCTAAGCCCTATAAATAGACCTCTGAGCCTTACAATACAATACAGAATTTAGGAGATAACTTTGGAGAGAGGAATTTGGAGGATACTTCTAGGAGCGGTTTTTGGTTCTTTCTTTTCCCTTTATTTTAATTATGTGTAACTAATTACTTTAGTAAGGCTATATTGAAGCCCTAATTATGTTTATTTAATATTTCAATATTAGCGCGTTTGTGATAATCATATTGTGATACTTAACTTGATTAATTCCTATTTTATTGAATTCCTCATATGTATGTGATTGGTCATTATATGCATGTGGTGTGGATTACTTATTTAAGTCAATTTGGATGGTCGAGTTCTGGGCTTAATAGAGTGACAAAAGAATTTCCTCACGGGTTCTTGGGTTAAATAACATAGAAAACCAGGAGTATACACCCATGCCTTAGGCTCCATGTGTTTGTTGATTTCAATAGATTTATGTTTTCTTAAAGAACAACTTAGGATACACCCATGCTAAATCTTTTAAGAAAGAAAAGAGTTAGAGTATACACCCATGCCTAATTCGTTGCTTAGGAAAATCTACAGCTTAAGGAGTATACACCCATGCCCTTAGGTTGACAAACATTAGGTATTCATAATATGATTAGAACATTGGCATATTGTTATATTATTTGAACATGATTAATGGTGGATATCAAAGCCCTACCTTTTATTTTATTTTTATTTCTTTTCAATATATCAATATCAATTTAGTGACAACTTTGATATTTTAATCAATTCTAAGGAAAATCAACAATCCTCGTAGAACTGATCTCGTACTAGCTACACTATACTATTGTTTGATTTTGTGTACTTTCGAATAAAACGTACCAATTATTATCTATTAATTTAGGTAGTATTTGGCAAAACACGGTACTATGCTCGAATGTTCGGTGTACTATTACTCAACTATTTTAAGGTTGCAAATCGAATGTTCAGTGTGGTTCCTTCTCGAACGCTCGCACTAGTGTTAACATCGAACGTTCGCCTAGAAGCTAAAATTGATTTTTTTTTTGTTGTTTTCTAAAAATAAGAAGGCTTTTAAGGAATTGTTGCATTATAAAAGGTTTAATAAAACGTTTGTTTCCCTCAACGGACGTGATTGGGTTTTAAAGTTTTGGGGCATCACAGTTACAAACTTCCCCTTTTAAACTCATAACGTCCACATCAAGGCCATGTTATGTAGTGCTTCAATACCTCATGGCCTAACGTCACTAGGTGGCTCTGATACCATTTGTAATGACCAAGGAAATAAGCGCTAGCTATATTTACGCTATAACCCCAAAAATACTAGTCAATTTGGAGTTTTTCTAAAAATTACTTATAAGACCGAGTTTCACATAGCAACTAGGCAATGTGAGATTTAGTACTCATGACTATCTTTATAAACCACCCATTCTCTAAGTGAGCTACTCTTCATCTTCTCAATATGTGACCAGTGTGTTACATTTGTAGTGTCATTTCTCGTGACAATAATATCACTCCGCATCTTTTGAATTGGACATAAAATCTTTTGCCAATCATGACTTAGATTGAGACTGCCTAGTTCTACCCTTCCATTCTTCTCCTTAAATTTATCATTTCCACACCTTAACTCAAAGCTTGCCACAAGCCAATTAGCTTGATCATTGATAGATTTTCTCATTGCCTTACATGAAAAGAGACCACTTCTAATTCAAGAGTCTCATTCCTATACAACAATTATAATACTCTAATTCCATATTGGGAAGATGAGTGATTCAAATAGAGTTGGTAGTTTATAAAAACATTTCTAGGTGCTAGGTTTCATATTGTTTACTTACTAAATAAAACTGTGATTTTAAGGAAACTACAAATTGATTATTCTTTTTGAGGTAATAACATAGACATGACTAGTGCTTTTTCCTCGGTTATTACAAATGGTATTAAAGCCACCTAGTAATGCTATGTGGTTCTATCACCATCGCATAACATGGCCTTGATGAGGATGTTAAGGCTTAATAGGGGCAGTTTGTAAGACCTTCATCCCATATTAAGAAGATACAGTTGATAGTCTATAAAGACACTGATGGGTGCTAAGTCTTACATTGCTTACTTACTATGAAAAACTAGATTTTATAAGTAATTTTAAGAAAACTCTTAATTGACTAGCCTTTTTATAGTAATAACATAGATGTAATTAGCGTTTTTTCTTAAGTCGTTACAACAAATGTCGTAACCTAGTGATCAAACAAAAAGGAAAGTGATCCTAACAAAAGTGTCACTTTGTCTTCCTCTTCAATTTTCACCCAAAGTTAACAATTATCCTTAACAGATTAAAAATATTGAGGTGCTCAAACATATATATTTTCCTCTTTTTATAAGCCATATAAATGTTTCTTCACATACAATTTATTTTTTTTAGATTTTTTGTCATATATCTCTCAATTCAGCCACATTATTTCAGCCTGCTCTTCACCAATTACAGTATGGATGATTTCATTTGATTAATTCAGGCGGATCACACTAGCATCAAAAAAAAATTCCATAAAAAATTCCATCTTATTCCATTTGTCATTGTCCATCTTTTGAGATTTTTTCACCTTTTCCAATGACGCATGTAAACTACTAGTTAAATTAGAACTTTTATCATTCTCTATAAATAGAGAAGTTGTTCCTTCCGTTATAAAGTTCTCTACTTCGTATTTGGTACTCGTTATATTTATCATAATCGTTGATTTGCAGTAAAAAAAAAAAAAAAAATCCCTTAAAATTACACTTGAGAATTTAGAAATTTATATAGTTCTCTCCATGTAAGTTACGTTATTGGTGACAGGGATTAGGAAAAATCTATTAACAAAAATTGGAGTACGAAATAGTTATGAAGAAAAAACACATCCACCCAAATTCCAATATACCCAAATGAATTGTTCTTTTACACAATTCTCTAATAGTAACACATAAGAAGAAAAGATGAAAAAAGAAAGAGATTGCTGCAGCTCAAACTCTCTCACTAATCTCTTGTGCTGCTCTTTTTCACAGTGAAACAATGAAAGCCATCATAAGTTCCACCTAATGTTCTTGTAGCTTCTTATTGCGAAGTGGGGGAAGATCAGAAAATCTCTATCATTACAGTCGAGCTAATTTTCTTTTTTAAAACAATAAAAAATAAAAATAAAAATAGTCTATGGCCCTTTGCTAAGAACAAAGAAAGCAAACAGCTTTATCACCATAAAGAAGACTCAACTAAAAGTTCTTAGAATTGCCCTGTATACAAACTTCCTTTTTCTTATATGGGTATTTGAGAAATAATGCCTGTGCCACCTTCTTTATGCAAAAAGTGCTCCATTTACTCTCTTTCTACTCCATTATTCTCCAAAGTAGAAGATCCAGGAGTAGATTCCAATAGAGTTGCAAGACCAACACGTGGTAAAACATGGCTCAAAAGTGACTAATTGGAGAATAATGGAGCAGCCAGCATCACCAAATTAACTTGATTACCATCCAAGTATGATGGAAGTCGAGATTCAAACTCACAGCAATTTTAGCAATTTTAGCAGATAGTGAGAGACATCATATAGAATCTACATGTTCGAATAAGTAATTGGGCAATCAAAAATTGCTAGCAATTTTAACAAATAATGTCAAAATGAACTAAAAACCATGAATAACATGAGGCAAGCCAGGGAGGGATTATTATCAAAGCAACAGCACTTAAAAAGATATCCACGTTCTAAGTAGAAAATGAAAATATATGACAAATTGTGATAAAAGGGAGGGTTCTGCTCAAGAATTTTGATCCGTTGGAAATGTCCCAACTGGCCACTACAAAAATATGCATACTAATATTATATTAGAGTCTTCTAACCACAGATACAATACATTTTCAGTTCCTAAAATATGCATTGCAGCTATCTCATCATCAAAAAAAGCATTCGCTTTTTTTGAAAGGGAAAAGAGGATGATAAACCAGCTACTCTCTCTAGTCTACCGTTGTGAAATAATGTGTGTAATTATAATAAACATTTGAGCAATAATTAGAGTCCAAAACCATAGCTGAGCATTCCCAGTGCAGCCGTTTATGTCTTCACTTGGCACCATTCCCGCTCCTGTTGATGATCCAGAAAAGCTTCCGTTGCTCGCCAACATGCTGCTTCATTCAAATTCATGAATATTACACAATCTAGAACACCACAAAAACTCTCCGCTTTTACTGTTTGCAATGAATCTTGAAAATATAGCTATAATCATTAAACTTGTCAGCATGTATAGGCCTCTGGCTCCAATAAATCTTTGTGATATTTCATTTGTGTGTTTATTCTTTTCTTTTTCTTTTTTTTTTTCTTGAGGATCATTTCATCAAGATAGTTATAGCACATTTACTGGGAAATTCAATCACTTTTCATTGAAAACGTAAAATTTTCAAGAAGACAATTCTAATGTTTTCCCCGAGGGGAAATGCAAATATTCTTTCTTCCAATCTTCTGATACTCAAGAACCAAATAAATAAAACTAAAATATGAAAAGTTACCTGGATGGGAATTTGCAATTATCATGACCTGCAATAGATTATCGAAAAAAAAAAAATCAAGATCAAATCCCAAATCAACTGAAAAAAAAAAACAAAACAAAACAAAAACAAAAAACAAAGCTTCAAGCTTTGCAGATCCAAAATCCCCTAAAAAAGGTTCATTCTTTACAGAGAATGAAAAGAAACAAATGGGTTCACTAAAATCAGATCCAATAGCAGAGAAAACCAAGAAAAGAAAACCCCAAAGATTTCCATTGAAAGAATAGAAAAGAAAAGCAAGAAATAGTGTGGGCACTCACTAGGGTTCAAAGAAGTGAGAGCGGCAGTGTTGTCGAAGAAGCAACTGTCGTCGGTCATGCCGTGCTTCAAGTAGTAGTCGTTGAAGGCAAACGACGCCGTAGACTGGATGTCGGTGGGATCGTAGCAGGGACCGCCTTGCTGGATTGGGCCGCAGTCGGTGGCCCCGGGCCCGCAGGCCCAGTCCAGAGCGGACTGCAGAGCCGCGTCGTCCGCGTTGTTCTTCGCCACGCACCAGAGCTCCGTCCCCACGACGCCTTTCTGGGCCCTCGACGCCGGCACCGAGGCGCGCGAGAGTGGGAGCGTGAAGAAGAGAGAGATGAAGAAGAAGCCAAAGCTCTTCGCCATTTTTCCACACACAGAAAAACAGAGGGCTCTAGGCAGCGACAGAGAGAGAGAGAAAAGAAATGTAGCCGTCTGGAGTGTATGTGGGATTTATGGGGAAGATCGAAAAGTGACCGTTACTGTTGCTTTGTGGAAGAGTGGGAGCGTGGGAATATGAAGGCAACTAGCTGTACTGAGATCTGTGTCTGTTGGTTTTGTCTTCCAGCAGTTACCTCTCTCTTAGACCGACTTTATTTTTAGCCTTAAGGAGAAAGAGAACGTTAGAGCAACGGTTTCGGGCTGCTCAATAGTCAATCATAGCTTCAATTGAGTTGATTGGTGTTAGCAATTTGTATTGTCCAATTGGGTTCGTGTTGAAATAATTTATAGATTAATTTGACATGATTTACTTCGTTAAATTGTTAAATTTCTTAATTTTGACATGATTTATTTAAATTAGTAAACTAATTGACCCGATAGACCCATTTTCACATGTTTCAATATATATATATGTATATATATATATATATGAACTTTAGTTTTTAAGGATTTTATTTTTTATCTTTTTAAAATTATAATTTAATTTATACCCGATATGCAAGTCATTTATATGTTTAATGAATTGACCTGAAATTTACCCAAAATCATTTATACAAAACATTAACTTTTTAATTTCATAGTAAGTTTAAAATTGCGATTTCATAAGAATAATTTGTATTTTTAAAAGATATCACAAAACGTAAGGTGTTTGACATTGCAATTTAAAAATCACTTAATTTAAAATAGAAAAAAAAAAATCTACAATTTATATAAGTGTTTATTTAAAAAAGCGCGAATTTAAACAAAAATCACAATTTCATATAACAAATATTTAATAAAAAATATAATTTTTAATATGTTTTACAAAACGCTTTTTCAATTTTAGAAAAAAAAAATTTTAAAAACGTAATTTTTAAAATCGCAGTTATTGAAACCACAATCCCAAGCGGATGCTAAATTTACAAGTCATATAAAAATTGGTAAAGTCTACTTAACCCCCTCAAACTAATGACAATATACCTCTCAAACTATCAATTGCGATAATTTACCCTCCAAACTACCAAAACAATAACAATATACCGCTAATTTTAACAAAATGGCAAAATTACCCGTACAAAAATAAAAACATAAATTGTAAAATTTAATTTGTTTTTCAAATTTTAAGGATATTTTTGTCTTATTGAAAATTCTATATGGGTAATTTCATCATTTTGCTAGCATTGGGGGGACATTGTTATTGTTTTGGTAGTTTGGGAGTAAATTATCGTAATTGATAGTTTAAGGAATAAATTGTCATTGAAATATTAATTTGAGGGGATTAAGTGGACTTTACCTTATAAAAAATTATCCGATCATACTGCTGGCCGACTAACCCATGCCTAGGCAGGTATGAAAGGCCAAGGGGCTCGTGGGGCCGAGACAAATTACCTTCAATTATATGTGGAGGACGAAGAATCAGTTTGCAGTTGAGTTGCTCAACAGTGTTAGAATTATAAATTTATAAAAATGGTAATTAAGGCTATAAAAGGTGCCTTGGATAGACACAATGAGCAACATCATGGATCTGGTTTTAATTTTTTTAATTTTTTAATTTGATTAGTTACTTTTGCTCGTTTTATGTTAAAATCAACATAAATTAGTCACATTTTCATTCTCATATCTTTTTATCATGTATTATCTTATATTTAATTACGTGATCAATTTTGTTAATAATTATCAGGGTAAGGGGATGAACAATTCAATTAGAATAATTAAATACCATATATATTTTAAAAATATATATTAATAGAATTAGATCAAAACATATATAATGAGAATAAGTACAATTGTAATCCATCAAAGTCAAGTTGAATATTAAATTTTCAAGTTTAGTTGGCTTAATTTTGATTTGAGTCAAGTTCAAGTTTATCAAATTAGATTACATGTTTGAGTTTTGTTTATTTATTTTTTGAAATGAAGTCTAACTTGTTTATGAGATGTTGAATTAACTTCTATATTTATTACTCATATAATATAAATATCAATTTTATTTAGATATTTTGAAAAATTTGGTGTTAATTAGATAAACTAATTTTTATATATGTAGACTTCTAAAAATTGGCTTTATCGAGCCACCAAAGGTTAGGAAAAAACTAGAGAGGAGAAAAAACAGAAAGGAGGGGTCGTCCTTCTTCCCTTTTCTCCCTTTTCCTTTACCTTGTAGTAATGTTCAATGTCTTCTTTATAATCTCTTCCGGTTTTCGTTTTTTGGCAGTTTTATTTTAAATATAGTCTTTCAAACTCATATCTATTCGTTTCCATTAGCCATACTATCACACACACCCCATCACCGTCCCAGCCGGCTTCTCCGCTTTCCACCGAGCTGGGTTGATCAACCAACAGAGTCTTGCGTGCCAGCACATGTCTTCTTGGATATGTCTACGATGATATGCTCCTCTGCTGCTTCTTTTGTTGGGGTATTTTGGTTGTGTTTAGTATATTTTGTTTTGATTTTGTATTTTATTTTGTTTGTTTTATCCTAGTCATTGGGTCGAGGACGAATGTTTTTCTATTGACCATTAGGTCAAGGAGGGTTAGATCGGTGTGTGGATTATCTCTCACGGCTAGAAAATAAGATAAGAAAATGATTTCATAAACTTTGGTTCGACTACGAAATGAATTCATGGAGGGGTAACATGCAAGAAGTAAGTACGTCATAAGGATTAATTGATTAAATCAAAAATATTCATTAGAGTACAGTCACAATTATTTAGTTAAATTAATTGTGATTAAATAGAGCCATGTAATATGGTCTATGAAGACATGGTCACAGTCCTATTATGCTAATGATACTTTTCCTTTAGGTCCCTCTTTGAGCTAACGTAAATTGACTAACATTTATATTTTGTTACTCAGTTATATATTTGTATTTATTGGGACATGGGCCAAAAGATTTATTAATCTTACTAGTTATTTGAAGAAATTGGACTTAGGGAATTAAATAGAGCTGTGGGTTCATAAGTTAGTTCTTGCAGGCTAAAGAATTAAAATAAGCATTGGGCTTATGTTTTTAATTCTTGTAGGCTTGTAAATAAACTTTGGGCTCAATGAAATTAATTTCAATGGCCAAAGTTAAGTCAAAAGAGCATTGGGGTTGAGGATAAAACCCAAGCCCAAGTGCTAAACCAAGTGGGAGTGGGCTAAAAAGCCCTAGCCTAGGCGCATGGGGAGAATTAATTCTCCCAATGGCCGTGTGGTGCTAGGGGCAAGGGAGGTGTACTACAAGGATTGGGATTTATAATCCCAGTCCAACATGGTTAATAATTCATTTCTCTCTTGGGATCCAATACTATAAATAGAGGTCCAATTGAGAAGTAAAGAGACACAACAATTCAACACAAGAATTGAAAAACACTCTTCTCCCTTAAAGAGTGAATACACGGCCTAGGGAGAGATTTTCTCTCTCTAAGTTTTTGCTTCTAGTTTTGGCCCTTGACACCGGTTCAAGTGGTGTTGCTTCTCGACGAAGTGAGGTCGGGGTTGGACAGTAAGTTCTACTAATAAACTGAAAGGCCTTCGGACAGTAGAGGACACTTTTTAAAAAAATATTATGTACTATTGCTAGCTATTTGGAGATTGTTTTATGCTAATACCAAGTATCTTGTGAAAATAGTCGGCTTTGTTACATTTTACTAATTAGTCAAATCCTTTTATTATATGTTATTGCAAAGATAAATGCTACTTTTTCAAAAACATTTCTTCAAAATTTGCTTCCAAAATGATATATCGCAATCCTATGTAATCTATTATTTTGCGAGATGTGTCACGATTTCATGAAATTGTGACACATCATTTGTAAAGAAAATTTTAATTTTTTTTTTTTTTTTTGGAAAATTAGGCATCCTTCTAGGGAAAAATATACTCAGGTAATGGAGTGACCATGGCGGTTGGTCTTCTTCTGGTGTTCGATCAATACAACAATATCTTGCCAAACAAGCCACTCAATTACTTGCAAGGCCTACCCCTGCACCTAATAGAGTTCGAGAAAAATCAGCTGTCATAACAAATTATGTCTTCTTAAATATTATTCGAAATAAGATTTTGTACAAGTATGTATTTAGTACTACTAGTCCGATGCGCAAAGTAAACGAAAATGTAATAGACATGTGGATGAAATCCTACCTTCCTAACACGGTTCCTAACATTAGAGGCATGGTTATTGCCTATAATGATGGGCAGCAGCTTTATAAGAACAATAATTTTTTATATAATGCAAAAGCTTCCGACTTCGAACATAGAAGTTTATTCTTTTATTTTATTTTAAATTTTTATTTTTAATCTTTTAATATTTTTCATGTCCTCTTCAGTGTTTTATTATGATATTCTTTTTTGCAGGAGTGATTTTTTTTTTTTTTTTAATATTACAGTGCAAAATATTGGTGTAATAAGTTTGAGAAGCGTTGGAAATGAAAGTTTTAATATTATTTTGTGCACCTTCTGTATCAAGTATAGCCAGACTTGATCGTAAAAAAATGTATGTGTGGTATAGAAGCATAAACGAAGACATCAATGATGAAAGATAATTTTGGAAGAAAATTTCTTTGATGTGCTAAATACAAGGTAAGTAGAGAATAGGCTATGTGTACAACTTCTACTTGTTTTCTAGTTTTACACCCAAAACACTTGTGCTCCAACGCAAAAGTGAATATTTGTGAAATTTGGCAATACAAATAAATGTTAAGGTGAAATGAATGAATACTACCATACTATATGAGGGTATACTTATAGTGACAAAGATGCCTACAAACAATTTTGCGTGTTGATATTACCCATCCTAGTATAGGTATACTATTTAATGCAACTATGTTTCTTTATGCTAATGCCCCATCTACCTTGATATTTCGATTTTAATCTATTTGAGCACTTCTAGTGATATCTTCAAATAAAAGTAAAAATTAAAGAAAAAAATCAAAATTTTCTTTTAATTTGAAGAGAATGAGAGATAGAAGAGAAAATAAACTTATAAAACTAAATATATTTTACTTTTTAACTCTTAATATTTGGAGATCTTATTTAAATAAAAGATAAATTAAAAATAGATTATAAAATTTGTTAAATGATTATTTTCTAAGTATTTCAATTTTTTTTTTTAAAAATAAATACTCGGTAAAAATGCAGTAACAGAGCTGGAGTGTGTCAGTCAAAGTAATGTAAAGCTATTTGTTTTTGTTGTGTAATGAGTAAATGCTCAGCCTCTATCTAAGATCTTTGATGGCTTAACCTTCCATTTTTGTTCTTGATGGCATATGTGTGTGTGTAATAAATCTAAGCTCTATGGTTAACATTTATAGAGCTAGGTTTAAGTGGATTAATTCAACTCCAGCTTATTTCATAGTGTTGGCTCAATCGGGGCTAGTCCTGTGCAAACATTATAGGGGGTGTTTGGCAAATGCCAGCACGAACCCCAATACCCAAGATACTGTAGCTTGACTGAAGGGCATGCCTGTTGCCCACCTGCTGCGCTTGTTGTGTTGGAGAACCTAATGGGGGTAAAAGACAAATAAGCCCATATATTAGAAAAATAGAAAACCAACGAATTCTTCACGCTCCCTCATCCCCAAGCTCTGAGCTCCCTCTCGCTGGCACTGTTCCTCTTCCCCAAGCTCCCTCACCCCTTCTTCCGCAATTCGTCATTTCATCCTCTCCCTGCTCCCTCATTTGTTTTTCCACACAAACGAACTCGGAGCTCCCTCATCCCCAAGCTCTGAGCTCCCTCTCGGAGGCATTGTTCCTCGTCCCCAAGCTATTTTTTCCCTTCTTCCGCAATTCATCATTTCTTCCTCTCCCTGCTCCCTCATTTGTTTTTCTACAGTTTAAAAGCCAGTTATGCCAATGGAGAGCTCCATACAGTCACTCCGGACATCTCCCCGATCAATATCAAAAATCAAGGTTTGCTTAATTTTTCAGAGAGATCGATTCAGCTAGTGATTTTGAAATTTTTTTTGGGGTTTTCTGCTCTTTTCTGTTCTTCCTGTTAAATAAAAGACAAATAAAATTATAAAAAACAAAGCCACCCCTTTTCCAAAATTGGGTGGCCGGAGCACCCCATTTTGGGTACTGGAATCGGCAACAACCGCCTATGCTCCCCTCAGCGGGGTTGGTTAAACGACCTTGTTCTGATTACGGTTCGCCCTGTACATCATTTGTGCTCTATTTCTTCTTTTTTTAGGTTTAACTACTTTATTTTTTGTTGTTTAATACCACCTTTAAGCCTTGTGTGCCACTGCTTATGCGAGAGCAACTCGGTTTGTCTCAGTGTGGATTTTGTTCGCAAGTATGTTATTATCTAAAAATTAGCTTCTAATTTATTGGATTGGTCGTGGAACCCTTAAGATATATGAATAAAGGTGATATAATGTTTAATCACTTTATCATTTTATTTGCAAATTTTGTCCTTAATGCGTTTGGGATTGTAGTAAAACTTCTGTGCATTTGTTTACATTCGAGTCCTTTCCTTTTGATGCAAAAGCTTTGGTTGATTTTTTCAATCCTCATTGGTGAACGTCTATGCTTTCCTATGATTTTTATGCGGTTGGATCACGAATTTGCATGATTAGATAGTTTTAAGCTGAATAGGCAGTGATTATACAGCTTTGCAGCATTGTGATCTTGTAATAATCTAACCTTTTGCATCTGTACATCCATTGATGGGCTGGATTGCTGGCCATCATCATGAGAACAGATTGATAAATGCCTGAATCAAGCAGAAATTTTTTACCCTTCAAAACTGCAAGTTTTTTCCAGTTAGCCCTATCGTCATGCTTTAGAGTATGGGTTCAAATACAGACTGATAAATTGTCTTTATCTCTTCTTCACTGCCTCCATAAATTTCTGAACAGTGGTTCTATTTTAGTCACTTTCCTCTCTGGTTGGTTCATTGCATTTGTACATACTTTGGGTTTGCTTTTTAAATTTTTTAATATTAGCATTTTTTTTTTTTTGGGGATTCTTTGGTTTACTGGGATTGCATTTGGGAGCTCATGGATCATTGCTTACAAAAATATTGATTACCATTGTAGTGAGAGGAACCATATTTTTTGAACGACACCGAAAAAATTCTTATATTTTACATTCTGTAATCATCCGAATGATATGACCTAGCAGACTTCTGTATGCATGTTAAAGTGCTTATTGATGTTTGTCATTGACCTTTGTAGATGTCGGAAATCTCATCAACTGCTTCCACACACAGTCTCAGCAAAACCAGACGCTGCTTCTGCGGCTTGGTCTCACACATTCAAACCGCACGGTCGGAAAAACATCCCGGTAGACTATACTTCGGCTGCCCAAAGTATGGCACGGGTGAGCCGCATTGCAGGTTTTTTGAATGGTTTGACGACCCGGTTTGTGAAGGCTGTTACAATGTTATACCTGCGTTAACTGCACAAAATGAATTGTTATGTCATGAAATTCACAACAAAGATGCAACCATTCGGCGGTTGCAATTTAGTGTTATTGCTTTATGTGCGTTACTGCTAGGAATTATGTTGGCCCCAACCATACTTTCTGGCGGATCATCGGGCGGTAGTTGTAAACGTATGTTGTCATTTTAGATATGTTAGTCTACTTTGCTGTTAGATATGCTAGTCCACTTTACGGTAATTTAGTTGGAATGAGTACCTACGTTGTAGAATACTATTTTTGGTTGGTAATTTACTACTATCTGTTATAATTATGTAACACTTTATAAACAAAATATGTTTCACATATGAAAATTACTATGATAAGGAAATATATTCAATGTAGGTACATATATGCTGTCCATACCATTACAATAAAAGTAGTTGCCGGTTAAGGAGGAACACCTACAAAATAGGGTTTCGCTAAACTTTGAACCACCAAATTAACGATATAATCAGGACGTGCATAACAAACTAATAAATGATATAACAAACTAATGCAAATAAAAATTTTACAAAACATACATAATCTTCAAAAAAAGAAACTAATAAACGATATAACAGAGAACTAACTATCCACCATGAACTGTACTCCACATGTGCTCCGCCACTGCGGCCCGGTACACAGTCATGTATTCTTTACTTGCCTTCGTTCAGTTTGGCCGTAATCCTGGCTCTACGTACTGAGTCCTTGGCATATTATTACGCAATGACACATCAACCCAGTCTTGTCCGTACATCTGTTGTAGCGCTTCCTTAAATAGTGGATCAGTTTGACCTTCATCTCTGCGAATAAAGTTATGAACTGCGCAACATGCTACCACGAACAGTCGTTGGTTCTCAATTGGATAGAGAGGCATATCTTCGAATATATTAAATCGAGCCTTCCATATACCGAATGTTCTTTCAACAACTGACCGAAGGGAGGCGTGCCTATAGTTAAACAATTCCATTGCATTCCTCGGTTTGACCCCTGATTTACGAAAGGCTTCCTGATGGTATATGTTATTCCGGTGTGGGGGCAGAAACCCCTTGAAGCAACCGTATCCAAAGTCCACCAAGTAATTATAATCTGCAAAACAAAAGACATTTTCGTAAGTCATACAGAGTACAATGGCGAATTAACTTACACAGCTCATGCAAAGGTAAGTGTTTATATTATACCTCCGACTGGGGTGGGAAAGCGGACGTTGGGATCGTTAATACACTCGAAGAAAACCCGCGAGTCATGTGCACTACCCTCCCAACCGGCATAGACGTATGTGAAGCATAGGTCAAAGTCCACTACGCACATGACATTCTGTGTTATGGTTGGCTTTCGCCCCCGATATGACACACTGTTGCCACCTAGCAGTTTCGCTTTTACGTGAGTGCCATCAATCGCCCAAACGCAATCCTAGAAACAACGAACAAAAACTTATTTCAATAATGACATATATATAATTTTGAATAGCCTATTAAGGACAATAAATACAAAGAAAACAAAAAACAAAAAAAAATACAAAAAGTGAGTAACTTAGGCGCCTTACATAAAAAAACAAAAAAAAAAAACAAACTAACACAGAAGATTGATATTGGGTAAAACATTAATACACCAATTTTTGGTCCTTCAAGGTTAAAGAACAAAATATAAGAGTAGTAAGGTTAATAGCGCCTTACCGCAAACCACGGGTAGTACATGCTATTTTTCATGATGTATGGGTGAGGCACCTGCATTGGAAGTGGTTGTATGATTGTTTTCCCAAGGTAGCACATCGCGGTCGCAACTGCATTAACATACTTGCTTATTGTTTTCAACGAGCGTTGTAACCTATCAGCTACGTCCCTTTGCTTGTGGGCATGTGCCATAACTAGACAAAATGCAGCTACTTGCTCTGTTATCTTCACGTAACGACTGCTTCGTAGAAAACCATTCATTTTCAAAGTATTGCACAAGTTTAAGAATGTCCGTGGCGACATCCGAAATCGCTCGTAGCATGTAGTTTGGTTTGGATGTGTAAGCACCCAGTGTACCCACATAGGGCCAGTTAACTTTGAATCCCTTTGTCGTTTGCTTGCTACCCTCACTACCTCTGGCTGCGCTAACTGTTTGTAGTATTCTTCCACTAGTTCCAACATGCGGATTAGCAGCACCTCCAACTCTTCCATAAGTTGTGGATCCGTATTAATGTCATCATCATCTCCAGACCCTGAGCTCTCTGACTCTAAATCGGGAAATGGATCGAGACTATTTTGCCAATGTGTGAACCCAACGTTCGCACCTGGCGTTCCAGGTTCATTCATAGCAATAATAAACCTAAAACCAAATGCATAACGTCACATAGTTGTTCAACATTCATTACATACAACATTAAAAATAAACAACTTCTACAACAAACAAAACTTTGTAGATATATATTAAACTTATCATCCAACACTCTAAAAGGGAATAAGCAACCATTCAACAATACGAGTAAGCACGAACATCATTAGCATACAAAGTCATTAAGTCATGCAAGCGTGATGAAAACCCTAAATTAAAACTAGTACATACGGTTAGGATTGATGTCACGGTAGTCAACAACACATACAATATTAACATAAGTTACACTACAACAAAAGGTTTTTTAGTGGGGTGCTTAAACATCTCCGAGCTTAATGAAATTCAGCAGCCACTGGCGTTGCGCAATGTCATTCATTTTAAGAACTATCTTTGCCTTATTTTCTGACTCCATGATGGCATCACACGCCTGAAGGTACGCATTTAGAGGCAATGAAATCTCCTTCGATAAGGCGTTAATTAAGTCCATGCAATCTTCCGAAGGTGATTGTGCAAGGGGGCCCGATTTCGAGGTAGCATCTGCATGTGAATGTCCACCATCATTGAGGTTACATTTCTTTTCATAGCTATGTTGCAAGAAGTTTAATTTATCCGTAACCATTTCAAAAATTTCAACGCCAAGTGATGAACGCTTGCTGCTCCGCAATGACTCTAACGGAGATGCGTGCCTCTTTTCTTTCCTTTTCCATTGTGACACTAGTGAGGGAGATGGATGGGGCTCCGCTAGATCCACAATTGCAGGTGGGATGACATGCCGGTCAACGCGGGGAGGGGATTGTGTGCTAGCGTACCGCAACTTTCCAGTGGCGGTTGACCCATCAAATATGACACATAGTTTATCCCAGTTCGCAGGTGGCCCATTCGGAAATTTGTAGTACTTGTACAGCCCCGGTGTCTGGAAGAATGTCAAATAAAAACATTCAACAATTAGAGGCATATATAGTAATAATAGGTCAATTGGTATAACAATATGCTGTTTTATTGTAATTTGTACCGTCATACCGCTCGAAAATGGTCCCATTGATCGGCACTCAGTACAACCATCCCCAGATCATCATCCCATCCATACCCTATGCCATGCTGCTGATTTATCAGGTCGGTGTAATCCTTATGCAGGTCTTTGAAATAACCAATCTTCCAAGATACCTGGCTGCTTACGTAGCTACTGCCATTCGCCAGACGTTTGTTGAGCTTATGGGTTATGCGAGGTATTAAGAAACTCCCATAAGGTGGTCGTACACCTTGTTCTTGGAACTTCGTAAGAACTTCCAGCAGTTGTAGCTCATGCTCTCATTCCCATTTCTGATTGCTGGGAGGGTCTAGGTAGTGTGCAGGGGATGGGACACCTTGACTCACCTTCCGTGGTGACTTGCGTGGAGTAGTACAGTAGGACATCTACGAATACATTTTATAGAATGTTGGACAATAAGTTTAAAATAATGAACACAACTTTGTGTTTATATCTTAACAGAAACACACATAAAACAGTGCAACATGATGGTTACAGAAGATTGCCTACCTGTGGATGTGCCACTTGGCGTGCTTGTTTCAGGTGGCGTGGTCGTAGATTATACCCACCATACTAAAAGATAAGCAATATATGTATTAGTGATCTAGAATACCCTATTAAAAGTTATAATAATGCCACTACATTCAAGAGAGCCCCTGATGTGGTATTTTTGTGACCAAAAATATCAATTATAAAAATAACCACTCGCAATAGGACGAATCTTTGTAGGATACGGCTATAGAGAGGGTGTCGAACCTCAAGGACTGCAGGGGTTTTATTATCAAAATTTGAAAGATTAAAATTAACTTAATTAAAAAGAGAATTGATTTGATTTTCTTTAAAACTAAAAGTGCATGAAAATAAAAGAGATTTAAAATAAGAGAGAGAGAGTGTAGGGTATTGACTTCACCTCTATCCGCACAACAATGGCTAATCATAATTAATCCCAGAAATTCATTCTATGCATGTTATAAATAAACAAGAAACTACCTTATTAAAGAATAAGCATAATCTATCTTCGGTTGGCACGAATCGTCCACCTAACCACTAAGATGCGGTACGACCCGTCTTCCCTAGGTATAAATTATCAAATTCTTTAAAAGGATACATACAATCAATGAATAAGTGTAACCCATCTTCGGTTGGCACGGATTGTCTACCTAAATTACACTAAACTAGGGTGTAGTACAATCCGTCTTCCCTAGGCATGGCCTATCAAATCCTATTGGTCATATGTCAATTAAACCCATTGTATAACCATCATCCTCATAATCACAGAAAATAAGAATGATTTGAGATCAATAAAAGTAAAATACTTTCTAAGACAAGAGAAGAATTTCACAAATATTGATTTTGGAATTTAAGAACAATTGCATTTAATAATTAAGAACATAAATCAATTGTAGCAATCCTCATAGTTATACAATCAACATGCATAAATTGAAAATCTAGAAATTAAATACAATCAAACCATTGTGCTTGGATAGGGTTACATCAACACCCCACGAAGGGGTTTAGCTGCTCATGATCTCCTAAGCTCCACAGACTATTTTACTGAATTTTGCTCTAGAAGCGGTGTGTCCTTTCTCAATTCTTAGAGGCCTATTTATAGGGCTTAGGAGAGTCCTAGAAGCCCTAGGAATCCTATAAATTTCGGAGATTTAAGTCCAAGTCCAATTATGATAAAGAAAACCTAAGTCCAAATCGGAATAGGATTCGCCCAGAATTGCGTTCCTATCTTGCGGGGCGATTTTGGCAATGCGGCGCTCCGAATTAGGAAAATACTATTTCACAATGATTTGTAGAAATTTGAGTTAGCTTTCCAGTGCCGCTTGAATCACCTCAATCGGATATTTGAGCTGAAAGTTATGGCCAAAATACCGAGACATATGCAGAATCCAAAATTGAATCCAATCCGATTTTGACTCCAATTTGAGAAATTCCGAATTAATCTCTTCCTTTATTTGATTAAACTTAACCATGATTGGTTAAGCTTAATCATATCTTCTAGGTCTTCTCAAAGTGTGCTTTTAAGCCCAAAATGAATGGAATTAATTGCATCTTTATTTATAACCTGAAAACACAAAAACAAAACAAAATCAAACAAATAACAACGCTAAGGAATTAACATATGCAAATTAAGGGGCTTGAATGTGCAACATTCGGCGCTTATCACACCCCCAAACTTACATATTGCTAGTCCCTTAGCAATACAAAACAGAAAATAAACTGAAAAATAAAAAGATAAGTCCATCTTTCGTGGGATGTACGATTGCATTTAGCATATGCAACAAGCCTTTTAAACCCCTAGGCATTCCCTAGAGGACGAGTGAAGTCTCGTGAGGGTTTTCCAGGAATGATACCCACAAACATTGTCATCATTATGTCATTCAAAAGGATAAAGCATCACAAAAATAATGGTTCTCATTCATTAGCAGGATTAAAATTATAAACTTCATTTTCAAAATTCCCAGGAATTTACAAGTCAAATCACTTACAAATGGCAGATTGAGATACACAAATTTCAATTAGTGCAAAGTGAACTAACACATAATCATGAGGCTTCAAAATAATTCCAATATGAATGAATCAACATCTCAGAATTTATTGGACTTCATATCAAATGAAACAACCAAGGCATACATTTTTTTTTTCTTTTTTTCTTTTTTTCTTTTTTCTTGTTGTAGGCTTTGCAATGCTTAGCTCCCTTAAGCTTTCTAGTTGACCCATGTATCGAGTGTTAGGCCAATGTCTCCCAAACCAAATGGCTTTAGGGCACTAGGTGTAAAGATACCCCTAAGGACTTACTAACTCGAGTCAAAAAGGCTACGAAGCTAAGCTAGCCATTTTATTAATCAACCCAAAAATTTCACTTTTTGACGCGAACACTCACTGCTTAATGAGGCAAGAGGTCCGGTTACTCAGCGAAAAATTCAAACTTGATTTTTATTTTTTATTTTATTTTTTTATACATATATAGCATGCCAAAGTTATTCATCCAATATGTCACCCAACAGAATTCAAGACATTGAAAACAAACATAATTGGTCTCAAAATTCATACCTTACAGACATGTGCTAGTGTGCTTAAGATAGATTTAAATTGAAACAAGAAGCATCTCATGTTGCCAAAAGTAAGTAATAAGACTCAAAATCCCTAAGTCATATGATCATGTGTTCACAACTTTAAGCCTAGCAATGAATTTCAAACCAAAATCAAAGCTCAACCATATGCTTAAGAATGACATAACAGCAAAAATGGATTGTGTTTTGTTTTTCCATACCCCCCAACTTGAATCATACATTGTCCCCAATGTATGTATAGAACAAAAGAATAAGATCAAGAGTATAGGAATACCTGAATGAGCAGATGTGGGTATATCATACCCCCAAACTTGAATGAAAAAACACATGTCCTAAAAAATAGAGTGATACTCCAACCAAATACCAATCAAGTGCACACATTGTTGTAAAAATATAATCAAGGAATGAAACAACAATGGATAAAGTAAACCTGGATGGAAATCATATGCCCTGGTGGAGTGAAGAGTCAAGCGCACAGGGCCTGCACTCGATCTTATGAAACTGACTCATCTAGTCAAAATATATGGAATCTGCCAAGTCAGCGGAATCCATATCCTTGATGCGCGCAGTGTTCTCTGACCCTTAAGTTTAAATTTGAAGCACCAATCTTTTCTTCTCTTGGACCAAAGGGAATAAATTTTACCCACAAATGGGTAATTCCAAACGTCAGCATATCGAGGTAGATCCTTCTCGATGGTCTCTTTTTGCTCATCTAACAGCCCTAACAGACTACCCTCCTGGCCTCTTGGTAAGTCATAAGAAATAATGACCGGGACAGTGTCATCTGTCCCTAAAAATGAAGATTTTAGATTACCTGGAACAGGGGCTTGGGGCTCATATGGCATCTCGGGAATAAGAGATGATGGTGAAGAAGCCTTAGTGCTCGCTTCCTTGCTTTTTTTCCCGATGTAGATCCTGTGGGACCTCAATTTGCTCCTCCTTTGGCTCCTCCTTCCTTTCTTCCACGTGGTTTTCGACCACCTCTCCACTCCTCAGTGTGGTGATAGCTTGCTCATGACACAAAGTACTCTCTTCCTCCATGTAGTTTTCATCAGGAATGGCCACCTGGTGACTTTGAAGCTCTTCTTCTTCCATCCTATTGAGGTGGTTGATGATTTGTTCAACATGAGCTTCCATCCTGGCATCTATCTCGGCGAAGAATTGAGGAGTATAAAGTTCCTGTTGAGATTTCACCGTCTGCTTTATCTCACCCGTTAGCTCACTTATCATTTTTAGTATCCGAGCCTCAAAATTAGAATCTGAGGGAGGTGGTGCGGCCTGGTATTGTTGTTGTGAAGGCCAGTAGATGGGAGATGGCTCTTCTTGATATTCTTGAAAGTCAAAACCCATCGGAGGAGGTGGTTCAGTTTGGTATATCTGTTGTGGACTTGCTTGATATGGAGGAGAATAGGATTGACCATTGAATTGAGGATATGCCTGATGGTATAGTTCATGACGTTGTGGAGCATAATTCCCAGGAGCTTGAGTTTGCCACGAAAGATTAGACTGGTTGCTCCACGCCGGGCTATAGGAATCAGAATAATGGCCATTCCCCGGTCTAGAGAACGGTCTGTTCATATGCTCATAAGAATAATTAGAAAATTGTCTCGCTGTAGGACAATCTCTAATATGATGATAAGGACTATAGCAATATGAACATGGTCCATGGGGTGTTGGAATGCCTCCCCACATGAACTAAACTAATATAATTAACATAAAATAACAACAGAAAAATAAAAATAAAAACTCACAAACGGCCTTTAGGTGCCCTGGAAATTTGGAAGCCGACTGCTGCTAATGCGCTAGATCGCATGGCAGAGTACGCTCGAGCGTACTGCCGCAGATGGGTGTGAGCATAGGAGTGGAGGGATCGAGCGCAAAAGGTGGAGTGCGTACGTGCGCTCGATCGCACGCGACCTACGCTCGATCGCAGTCATAGTGAAGGCAGCTACGAACCTGTTTGCAAATTCTAAAATAAAACAAAAACAAAACACAAACAGAATTAAAATTAGCAGAAAAATGAATTATTAAGCTAAAATCAATCCTTAAATTGTGACAATAAAACCGTTAAGCAGTCCCCGGCAACG
>NC_081545.1:13466236-13482431 GCF_901000735.1 Corylus avellana | reverse complement strand
TTGCAAATTCTAAAATAAAACAAAAACAAAACACAAACAGAATTAAAATTAGCAGAAAAATGAATTATCAAGCTAAAATCAATCCTTAAATTGTGACAATAAAACCGTTAAGCAGTCCCCGGCAACGACGCCAAAAATTGATGTGGTATTTTTGTGAAATTCATTCTATGCATGTTATAAATAAACAAGAAACTACCTTATTAAAGAATAAGCATAATCTATCTTCAGTTGGCACGGATCGTCCACCTAACCACTAAGACGCGGTACGACCCGTCTTCCTTAGGTATAAATTATCAAATTCTATAACAGGATACATACAATCAATGAATAAGTGTAACCCATCTTCGGTTGGCACGGACTGTCTACCTAAATTACACTAAACTAGGGTGTAGTACAATCCGTCTTCCCTAGGCATGGCCTATCAAATCCTATTGATCATATGTCAATTAAACCCATTGTATAACCATCATCCTCATAATCACAGAAAATAAGAATGATTTGAGATCAATAAAAGTAAAATACTTTCTAAGACAAGAGAAGAATTTCACAAATATTGATTTTGGAATTTAAGAACAATTGCATTTAATAATTAAGAACATAAATCAATTGTAGCAATCCTCATAATTATACAATCAACATGCATAAATTGAAAATCTAGAAATTAAATACAATCAAACCATTGTGCTTGGATAGGGTTACATCAACACCCCACGAAGAGGTTTAGCTGCTCATGATCTCCTAAGCTCCACAGACTATTTTACTGAATTTTGCTCTAGAAGCGGTGTGTCCTTTCTCAATTCTTAGAGGCCTATTTATAGGGCTTAGGAGAGTCCTAGAAGCCCTAGGAATCCTATAAATTTCGGAGATTTAAGTCCAAGTCCAATTATGATAAAGAAAACCTAAGTCCAAATCGGAATAGGATTCGCCCAGAATTGCGTTCCTATCTTGCGGGGCAATTTTGGCAATGCAGCGCTCCGAATTAGGAAAATGCTATTTCACAATGATTTGTAGAAATTTGAGTTAGCTTTCCAGTGCCGCTTGAATCACCTCAATCGGATATTTGAGCTGAAAGTTATGGCCAAAATACCGAGACATATACAGAATCCAAAATTGAATCCAATCCGATTTTGATTCCAATTTGAGAAATTCCGAATTAATCTCTTCCTTTATTTGATTAAACTTAACCATGATTGGTTAAGCTTAATCATATCTTCTAGGTCTTCTCAAAGTGTGCTTTTAAGCCCAAAATGAATGGAATTAATTGCATCTTTATTTATAACCTGAAAACACAAAAACAAAACAAAATCAAACAAATAAAAACGCTAAGGAATTAACATATGCAAATTAAGGGGCTTGAATGTGTAACATTCGGCGCTTATCAGCCCCCAATATATGTCGTTCACATTATCATATAGCCAATACTTAAATACCCGTAATTTGGGTATTTGGC
This sequence comes from Corylus avellana, assembly GCF_901000735.1. Taxonomy (NCBI): domain Eukaryota; kingdom Viridiplantae; phylum Streptophyta; class Magnoliopsida; order Fagales; family Betulaceae; genus Corylus; species Corylus avellana. The sequence continues at coordinate 13,480,981 of NC_081545.1, read as the reverse complement.
ATTCACATAATTCATACCATGCAATATAGTCGCTAACACTCTTTAACGTAATATGTTATATCTCTTTATATATATACCAACTAATCTCAACAACAACTATATAATTCAATCGAGCAAAAACAACCAACTACTAATTATTATATGGGTTTTGCACCCAAGAAGTTATTCCCGTAGTTTTAAGGTCGTTACTCTTGCATTATAAAGGCATCTTTAATACAAATGAATATTTGTCCAAGAAAATTGCGCTTAATAACTTAAGATGTTAAACTGAATAGGTAAAAGTGAAACATAACACCAAAAAAAAAAAAAATGGCAAGCAAAACAAGAATAATAAACATATGCTCTGTTTGTGTGTGAATGCACATATACTCCTCATCAAAGATATAACCATGGCATATGTGGAAATCCTAAGTAGCTTGCGTTTACTGGCATAACCAGAGAATTTTTCCAGTGGATCCACACACATAAGCACAACACTGAGGGTTTGGCGTGCATATTCTACGAACATAATATAATATGGTGACAAATACATCTATCTTACATAGGACCCAACCTATGCACATAATGCATGGAATAGACAAGTGATCAAAGCAGCACATAAGAGCCTAAAAAACGATTCAATTAGTAACTTTATAGGTGGGCTTTCACCAAATTCTAAACCAAGTCCACTCTTCCAATTTCTAGCCACAAACTGATCCAAAAATTAGAAATTTCAGAATATAAAAAACATCCAAAACGATTCAACCAGTGCCTATGATACAAGTGATCAAAGCAGCACATAAGAGCCCAAAAAACGATTCAATTAGTAACTTTATAGGTGGGCTTTCACCAAATTCTAAACCAAGTCCACTCTTCCAATTTCTAGCCACAAACTGATCCAAAAATTAGAAAATTTCAGAATATAAAAAACATCCAAAACGATTCAACCAATGCCTATGATACAAGTGATCAAAGCAGCACATAAGAGCCTAAAAAACGATTCAATTAGTAACTTTATAGGTGGGCTTTCACCAAATTCTACCTATGATACAAGCAATTTTGTGCAGCACACGACACACAAACCACACAAGGGGCAAACACAAGCTTGGAAAAAACAAAGGAAGTTTAACAAACTCACCTTGGTCGTCGATCTGGTCTGGAGATGTATCTGTGCGTGTCTCGAACTGTCCTGAGGCATATCAGAAAAATAGATCCAGTCGGTTTTTTCAGGACGAAGAGTACAACCAACTGGAGTGCGAAGAACAGAGAACAGAGGATTTACTCACCGGCGGCGCACAGGTTCAGATACAGAACCCAGTCACCAAGCCGATGAAGGTGCGGCTGATTCCCTTCCCCTGTTGATCATCCTATATAAACGATTCACAGAGAATGGGGGAAAGAGAAAGAGAATGGCGGAAAGAGGAAGGAGATGGAAGGAGGAGGAAGGAGTGGGTGTTGCTGGGGAAGATAAAGCTTCTCGTTGTACTGTGAGATGAGGGGGAAAAAATTTGGGTATATTTTTGTGAAGGGGTGAGTGTTGCTGGGGAAGGGGAAATTTCACGCTGTGCTATGAGATGGGGGGGAAAAATTTCAGCAAGCTTTTTGTGTGGGTGTTTTGAAGGGACAAAATAGTCATTGTCTAGCATAAGAAAGGGGTAAAATAGTCAGCGTGCAGCGTGTAGTTTGACTGCTTTTCTCAATGTCTTCGGCGCCCAGTTGAAGCTACAGTGCCGTGGAAAAAAGCTACAGTGCAAGAGGGGTTAACAAACAGACCCATAGTCTATACTATTGTCTCAGTTCAAAACTATATATACGGTAAGAAAAATTGTAACCTTGAGCCAACAACCTACTATTAGGACTCATTCATAGCCAGCCTTGTAACTCTCCATAATTAATTAACTGATAATTAATTTCATGGTTCATCTCCCAGCCTTATTCCTTACGGACCAAGACTCAGGAACCTCTACTTCTCAAAAAGAGAGGATACTAAGTAGCAGAAAGTATTAAGATTCTATAACATCAATCTTATCCGTCTAAGTATTTCAATTCTCAGTGTTGGAAATGAAAGCTGATATTACTGTCTACTCCTGAGCAATTTTTAAGTATTTCAATTTTTTTTTTTTAATATAGATATAATATATGCTTATAATCATGAATATCAATAATAGTTCAACAGTATGGTCTACCTGAGATATTACTCCTTCTCGGCAGGATTGGCGTTGTCCTGAGGAACCTGTAATACAATGCCGGTGCTCTGACCATTGTACGCTACCATCTATAACATTAGCGGTACAACCGAGTCCGACCATGAGTGGCCCACACCACTAATGATGTACATCCTATAGTGACCAACCATTAGGCAATGGCTGCGGCGGTCACAGAAATCATGGATCCAAGGCCCACACACACACACACATGACCATAAGGTTAACCTGTATAGTAAGCCTATAATCGTTATCCCACACGTATCGATGTACCATGTCATACGATGCAATTAATCTTATCCGTTTTTTACATGCATGCTTTTACAAGTCTCATCATTATCTTGTTAATCAACATACGTTTTCACAAAAGAGAGTTCACAGTAGTTTCAAAATGTATTTCATAAGAGTTGTAAATATGCATGTTTCATATATATAAATAATCGTGTGCATTGCGGGAATAATAACAACAAGCATCCATGTGAGTTTGTACTCACCCGGGTTGAATAAATTATCTGAGTATTCCTCCAAAAGTCCCGGGCTCTCCAAATCTATGAAAAACTTCTCATTAGTCTTAAGTCCACTAAAACAAACCTTGGACTTGAAAACAAGGGTCGTTGGGTGCTCGGCCAAAAAGGCCATTCCCTGAACGACACTAGTCGAGTAAACAAGTTAAAGAATTTGGATTCCCTTTCATTGAGTTATTAGCTTGGTTCTTGTTTAGGCAAAAAATACATGACAATGCGTACCGACTATGTCTTCCAAGTCATTTAAAGACTTCCGATGTGTTCAACGTGAAGCATTTGACTCTATGTTTTGTTGGTGCTGACAAAGACGACTTGAACTCGAGGGCAAGTTCTTCCCAACCTGGGTTGACTGATGCAAGATAATAATAATAATAATAATAATAATAATAATAATAATAATAATAAAGTAGATTTATTATTACTTCTGTTTTTTCCTTTTTCAATAATAATTGGGTTTTTCCTTTCCTATTAGGATTTGTTTTCCTTTTCTAATTAGGTTTGGTTTTTCTTTTCCTTGTTAATTTAAGAAGTGTCTAACCTTTGCTTATTTGGAGCAATTAAGGTCTTTCTCTTCCCTATTTGTTATTTTCTCTCTTCCTGAATTTCCTTTTCAATTTTCAATTCTTAGTTTATGTTGTTATTGTATGCTGTTAGAACAATAGTTAGGCTCAGCGTCATAGTGCCTTGACCATTGTACACTACAGTTCATAATACTAGTAGCCCGACCGAGTTCGACCTCGGGTGGCCCACGCTACAAATGATATATGTCCGATAGTGATCACCAATTAAACATGGATGCGCCGGTCACGAAACAACCATTGGATCTAAAGCCCATATAACATACACACATTTGATCATATAATTAACATGTCTAGTAAACCCATGACCATTATCCCGCACGTACCGATGACCATGTCGTACAATGCAAGTAGTCGTATCCATCTTTTACATGCATGCACTTACAAATTTTATCGTATTCATTATCTTGCTTAAGCAATAGACGTTTTCACAAAATAGAGTTCATAGTAGATCAAAATGTATTTAATGAGAGTTGTAAAGATGTATATTTGATACACATAAAATAGTCATGTAATGCGGGAAATATAACAGCAAGTATTCATATGAGAGGTTCAAAAGTTTAATGATGGGCGAAAAACCCATTTCAAACCAAGCAGCCTCCTAATCACTTATAAGCAAGTTCTAAGGCTACAAAAAGGCTCGTAACATACTTCTAACCCAAAATAACATCTCCATGCATAATAAAGTACGTACAACAAGATTAAAATGCTACCCATGTTTAAACCAAGATTAAAACCTAAAACAATATCATAAGCCCAAAACTAACAACCAAACTATGGAAAACACTTAACTAGAGTAACAAATAGGTAATGAATAAGCCAAGTTAAGGAGGTTACCTTGCAAGAGCAAGAACCTCCAAGAAAACCTTCCTCCCCTTCTCACAACTCAAAAGACACTCAAGCAGAGTTTCTCTAAAGTTCAGATAGCATAATGAGGCTTAGAAGGATGTGAGAGGGGGTATTTATAGGGTTGGAAAAGTTGAGACCATTACTGTGGCAATCCTATAGGTCATCGAATGTTCAATGGTCCAAGGTCGAATGTTCGGTGTACTATTTGCACAATGATTCAAGGGTTGTAGGGTGTACGTTCAGTCATTACCCAGTGGGTCAAACTTTAGTCAACGAACGTTTGGTGGTGCCCCGCAAACATTTGATATACTATTACCCAACTGGTTTAAGGTTGCAGAGCGTAGAGCGAACATTCGATGGTCCCCCCCTCCTGCGAATGTTTAGTCAGTGCCTAAAATCCCACAAATCTTCTCTCCAACGAGCCCTAATGAACTGAAAATTTTGATTAACCCTCCAACTAAGCTAACCACAACCTAGTAATTACCTGGGGCATTATATTCATGTAAGTTAATATGAGAAATTTTACTTACAACTCTCAAATTGATTATTTCGATTAATTAATTTTGTTGCCGTTATAGATAAATCCCTTAGAATTTATTTACATGGTAAATGAGTATGTGAGAGGCGAACGAAATTTAATTATTAGTTTATTTAAATTTCGGGGGCATTACATAAAACTTCGGTGTTTTATAGATTAGCATGTTTGATAGACTATGGATTAGGGTATTTTGCTGAGTAGAAGATGCTGATCGAATGGCTCATTTAGTTAGGTTTGCATAGAATGCTTAGACGATGTTATTTATTGTAGTTTTGTTTATTTGAAAGCTCTATGTTTACATTTGATGATAATGAATGATCTTGCTCAAGGATAATTTAGTTATGGCTCGTATCATTATTATTCTGCTTTCTACTATATTTTACTATGATAATTAGTGTTTAAATTAGTAAATTCAGCAAATTATAAGTTAATTAGTATGAAAGCACTACTTGTAATACTCAAAATTAATAAATTTAATTAGTTAGTTTTGGGTGCGTTATATGCCCCCATTATCAAACACAAATTAGACCCCATGTCTTGTCAAGCCTACACCTTGTCACATGAGGACACTTGGCCCACTTGTATGACGTCGGTAGACCCACCACAGCAGGGAGCCATGCTACTCATGCAGGTAATAAATGCCATACTCTTTCATTTTGGATATGAAGAATTTCTTTTATAACTATCCTTGCTAACTTAAGCATTAGAGTCATCTCTGACTTGCTCTCCGATCTCAGCGAGTCTCGTTCTCTCAAGTGTTTCATTGTTTAGGAACGGTCGTTCATCTGATCCACTATGGTATCAGAATCATTGATATGTAAGCAGCAGGGGGCCCTGCCAAGTGCCAAAAAAGGGAAAAATAATTTCCAACTCTCCATCATTTTGAAGGATATTATAGAATTTGGCATTATATCATCGTATTGCTTCTTCTTTTGGATGAAATAGATTATTCTATTGCTTCCACCTAAAAAAGAAAACAGAAACCTGCAGGAAGCAAGCTTTCATAATGGAGGATCTATAGAATATACCAATCATGTATTATTGAACTTCTTGATCGAAAAAAGAAAGCAAGTAACCTTCTTTAAAAAACATTTGTTGATGTACCATGTCCTACCACAAAACATGGCAGTAGTGGACCTTCTTATTATGCTCAAGAACTTTTCAGGACAGAAAAGCTTTTAGTTTTGAATAACTTGTGGAATGATTTCTCCAACAATAGAATATAAACATGAAACCTCCGAGAGCAAGCAGTGTGGCATAGATGGTTCCATTTGCTTCCTTGTAAAGAGGAAAGAGTCTACGACCACCCAACAACATTGTTAAGAATATAGACAAGCAACAAGGAAAGTGGATAAAGCGCATAGGCCACCAATGAAATCCAAAGAGGGAAAGTAGTGCGGAAACTGGCAATGAGACCCATCAAAATGCAGACGACCAGCACAACTAGCACCTCAGAGGAGAAGTCCCATGTCAAGTTGCGGAAGTAAACAAGACCCAAGAACACTGCTAGGGAAAGAACATTACCCATGGTCACTGACCCATATATCTGCACCACAATCATCACAAAGATTAGATACCCTTAAGGTTAAATTATCACTTATTTCAAAAGTTTAAGCTAATAAAAAATAATTAATTTTAATCATTTAACTAATATTCTAACATTTCCTGTTACGTGTTGATTTAAACTTTATCTTAATATATAAGTGAGGCCCAAAATATAAAATATTTTAATTAAAATTTGAGTGAATGAGAAAGACGAAATTTAAATTTAAAATTTTGGTTCTGATACTATGTTAAATCACTACTTATTCTAAAAAGCAATCTCTTGTACAAAGATGGACAAGAAATGGAAACAAAACGTTTCTCCATTCCAAAAGGTTAAACTAATAGGAGATGGTTGATTTTAATCATTTAATCAATATTCTAACACTCAAGATAACAAATTAACACTTCAAATTAAAAAAATTAAGGTTACGTTTCATACGAGAAATGATTATTCCATTAGATAAAAATGAATAACTTTCATTGGAAATGGAAGAATATAGAATAAAATAGCATTGAAGTAGCCATTCTTATGTCCCACGAGGGAACGACTATTCCTTAAATTTAAAAAATTTTTATTCCTCTCAATTTGAGAGGAATAGATATTCCTCAATTTATTCTCTCATGTGCCATGGAAATGGCTATTCCAAATATTAGAGTATATGTATACTTTAACACCAAGATTATTTTATTCCACCTTTTCCCATTTTTAATAGAAGCTAATTCTTTTTTTTGGACAAAGTTTTCCTCCAAACTAGGTTAAAGGAATTTCCTTCAACCTAGTCTATAAAAATGACATGGACAAGAGTTTTTGTCCAAACTTGGTTGGAGGAATTTCCTCCAACTCAGTTTATAAAAATGACATGTGTCCCTTTTTTTTAATAAAATGTGAGATGGACATTAGTTTTAAAAATTATTTATTTCAACTTTGTCCCTACTATTAAAAAAACATGTGCATCTTACATGTTCAAATGACACATGTCATTTGTATAGACTGAGTTTGAAGAAATTTCTCCAACCCAGTTTAGAGGAAAACTTTGTCATTTTTTTCTAATGAAATAATCATTCTGCATACCAAACGTACTCTAAGAAAATATTAGGAGTCTAAGAGAGAGAAGGTCCATTCGAAATATTGTCACATGAAATCGCGATTTAAGAGAGCTGTAACATGAGAAATTGTCTATTATTATTCCATCTATGCTCTCTTAATTAATGCAAGTTTTGAAAGACAAATGCAACTATTGGAAACAGAGTTGAAGGCAAGGAGAAGCAAACCTCTGAATACATCAAGGATGCCATTCTCGACTTCTTCTTTCTGGCAAAAATTAGAGTTGACACCACCTCACTGGAGCTAGCAAAGGGCAAAATGACAAATGAGACGAAGAAAGAAGGAATGCTGGTAGCAGTTGAGAAGTTGTCAACAACATCCACAAGGGGATCTGCAACTACAGCAGCAAGTAAAGTTCCCAGAAGCAACATGAAGCCTGCTTTGGAGGCATGCCACTTGGCATTCTCAATTCTCTCCACAACCTCATCATTCTGATCTCCCAAAAGCTCTTGTTCTTTCTTTGTTTTCTGCATATATGCATTTATAGATTTTCATCACACACACAGATGCATGCATATATATGATTGGAGCTAGGAAATTATATACCTGATGAAAATGATTGAGAAATCTTATTGATTGATCATCTTGGCTATCCCCACTTGTTCCAGATCGCCTAGCCTGTTTAAGCCATCTTGAAATTCCTTCAACAAATTCATTCACATCAACTCGTGTATCGCGAGATGTATCAAAATCTTTCATCACTTTTGCAATAGCATCATTAGTGTTTGCATCTAGCTCTTCAAAATTAATTCCTATTACCAGAGCTCTTAGCTCTGCCTCAGACAGGTGCCCATCTGAATTCTGATCAATTGTCTTAAACAACCTGCCATTGTAGTGCAATAGCAATTGGTTTAGAAGCTAAGATTTAGTTCATATTTATTGAATGTCAATAGTTTTATTGGTTATCTGTCTCAAAGTCAGATGTTTATTGTCCTTAACAAAAACATAGGTCTTGTTTGATGATAATAATTTTTTTTTCTTGGAAAAAAAAGAAGAAGAAGGTATTAACAAACAATTTTAAATACAGAACATTCGCAAAATACTCAAAACTACTTTTACTTTTATGTAATATTAGAACATTTTTTAAACCAAAAAGCTGGGAAAAAAAAAAAAAAAACACTCTAAAAAGCGTTAACAAATGAATGATTGGAGGATAGATTCAAATAAAACAGAAAGTTTAACAAAGACTAACGTTTCTATGACATCTGTATTTGGTTGACCATCATCTTTAAAAAGTCTTCCCAGGGCACGCATTTTCAGATCTCTTAGGATTCCTGATATTACATGCTTATGCTTCGCGTAAGCAAGTCTTCTCTTCTGAATCCAGGGCTGGAAGATCTGCATTCATGTTTCAAAGGAAGATCTTCAAATAATATTAATATTATATCAATCGCTAATCAAATCAACTTGTAAATACCTGATAAAGGGTATAAGCAATCAATAAAGAAATGGACACAAGCAGCGAAACCAGAACTGCCAGGTGACTTAGAGAAGTTTTCTGGAAAACTTGAGGTAATTGGACTATTATTAACGGAATAATAGATATAATCATGATTCTAGCAGCATAGCTAGTCCAGATATCAGTGCTCACCCCAGATCCTGCAAAAATCCAGAGTGTTAGAGCATTCATTGGACTAGAAAAAAATTTCAAAAAAAACTCTACATCCAGCGAACCAAAATAACCAAAAATCTAGATGGGGGTGCCCTTCGGGCCACCTACAGCCTCATAGGTGGCTCACAAGCCACCCCAGAGGTGGCCGTGGGGCCTCTGGAAAGGCTACCCCCACCCTATTTTATGAATAGTGATGCTTAAACAGTAAAAAATAACATTTTAGTGATGTTTTCTAAAAACGTCACTATTCAAATATCATTAAACCTGATTTGTTTGTAGTGTACTAAATCTGTGCTTAATATTTGCTGAGCCAGACGTGAATGTTACGGCCTACATGTTATTAAACATATCCCACAGCAGAAACACTTGCGTAGGGAAAGGAAAGAGTTGCAGAAACCATGCAATTGAAGAGCTTGATTAACAGAAGTATAAAAGTGATTACCTGTTAAGCTAAATGTTTTTGTATCTTTCTGATCTACAGCAACTGAATTCTCCAGGTCACACTTGCCAACTACTAGACACGTGCCCCACAAAATTGTTAAAAGCATTACAGTTGATCCAGCTAGCAACCCCATCCCAACCGATACCTGACTTTGAGCAGTTTCCGTGCTCCCAGAAAGTCCAGATGCTATATATTCATAATACCCGAGCTTATGTTATCTTATCATAAGTTTAATTTCTCAGTAAAATCACATAATGCAATGACAAGAAAGGAAGAAACAATTCTCCAATAATCAATTGACAAGTGTTTTACTTGCGAGAAATACATGAATTTTCTATTTTACATTCTCAAGTGCTTATTGATCCCTAACATGAGAATTGTCACGTCAGCTTTCTATACAATTTATTTTAATTCCACCTACAAGGATAGAACTAATATTTTTTGTGTGGGCAATACTCTGAACCTATGTATATAAATAAATACCTAGATGCAAAGAATAGTATAATAGAAAACTAAATTATCTAACCATCTAGGAGGCAAAAAAGTCATTATTGACCTAGTATGGTATAGAAAATAATATTTTTATAAAGATTTTTAAAAAATTTGGGGTGCCAAAAACCCTTCACTACTAAGGTAGGTCCGCCAACCATCGACTACTAAGGTAGATCAGTACCCTTCTGATTATTCTTCTTTTGTAATTGCCACATTAAAAAGTCAGCACTTGAGAGAGTACAATTTCTCTCTCTCTCTATATATATACAAAATCAATCAATCAGTAAGTGAAACAACAATGCGGTATATATTTGAAAAGTGAACAAGAAGGTCATAGAAGTTAATCTTCTATATTATGAAACATGCATATGGTCCAAATTGAATGTTTGGTGTGAACATAATTAAAGTACACATAAATATAATTGAATCCTCTATTTTTCACGGCACATCGTCGTTTTTTACTGCAACAGATCCTAAATACAAACGGCAAGTTGTCGAGTACACTGGCAGTCTGGTAGATCGTTGATTCCAAATAACCATGCATACTATGAATTGATATGATGGTTAAAATTGGTTGCTTTTTAATGACCCATTTTGCCCTTGGAAAAAATACTTCACACGTTCCAAAAGGGATAGAGTTTTCCTTTAAATTAGATTGAAAAAAAATTCATCCAACCTAATTTATAAAAATAACCTATATCCTTTTGTATGTGAGTTTTTACATGTTAGAGTCGTGATTAAATAAATTTTTGCATTCACTTTTTATTAAATTTCTAATAATACTGCCATGTTATACCTAATTGGTATACCTAATAATTAGAAAGCCACATACATTATATTTAATAAAAAAAATTTAACAGAAAATTGTAAATTATGTATTCCGTACACGGTACATCAGGATGGCCACCAAAATTTCTTTCTAAAACTTTTTTTTTTATATATTTTTTTCATATTTATATTTAATATTTTAATATTATAAATAAAAACACATTTGTATTAAGATAACCTAACCTCCAGCTCATCGTGCAATCGTGCGTCTAAAGTCTGCATCAGCACATGTCTCCACATCAGCAGTTGAATTTAAGTCCTAGTGCATCTCTCTAATGCAGCAATATATATATATATATATATATATATATATATATAAGTTCCACTTATAATATATTTATATATATTTAAGTTCAACTATCAGAACCTAAAGAAGTATAAGCCTATAACACAGCCTCTAACGGATAGGAATTTTCTTTTCCTTCTCTTCATAGCATTCAACTTGAACATATATAGTGTTACCTAAAAATTTCATTTCTCAGGAATTTTAGTTCTTGTGAATTTAAATTCTCAAGAACAAATTCTTAGCAATAGACACAAGAATTAATCGACTTTCGTGCTTTCTTATAAGGAATACGTTATTATTTCCCTACTCGACTTGTCAGAGAATATGCCAGTCTACTTTCTTAATGAATAAGTTTTTTTTTGTTATTTTATGTTTTTTCTAAGCGCCAGGAGAAGTTTTAAATTTACAAGAAATATGAGAAAAACAAAGAAACGACGGCATTATTGTCACGCGCGTATTGGTTTGTTGTGTAATATACGCCAACTCCAACTCCGTTTTAACGTTGTTAGGTGTGGAAAATAAGAAATTTGCGATCAAGTCAGAAAATTTGACTGGAAAAACCAGACATTTAAGCTAATAAACGCTTCTCTTTGTTCTACTTAATCCTCATCATTAAGCTTAAAATTTGACCAACAAATATATATGAAAAATTAGGCAAAACAGGCAGGAAAGATGAAATGCTTACCGAGGATGATTGTTGCATCAGGAAGAGAGCTCAAAACAGGGAGGAAGAAGCCACCAATAATCCCAGGTCCGAGGATTTCCAGCAGAATCTCACTCCCATCAGACAACAACTTGGCACCCAAGAACATCAAGTAACTGTAGACAAGAATGAGAAAAACATTTCCTAGGACGGTGGTCGTGCATGGCAGAAATCCGTACGTCTCTGTGCAAGTATCCGACGAGAACAAGCGGTTGAGATAAAGAAGCTTTGGCTGGTGAAGACTGTGGACTCCGTCGGAGACATTATCGGACGGCGAGTCGGTTGTAATAAAAATTGGCCGGCTCCGGCAGGGGCTGGCTAGTGTAAGGAGGAAGATGGCTAGACAAAAGCATGCAACTTTATTTTCCATTATTTCTAGCTCTGCTCTGTTAAAAGCTTTTTTGGATGATAAGTTTATGTTTAAAGGAGGCTGCAGGAGAGAGAGGAATAATTGATGGGAGACTTGGAAGCATTCAAAGTCAATTAAAAGAAATATTAGAGCTTATCAAATATATATATATATATATATATTAGAGAATTGATTAGTAGGTATACCTATAAGATGTGTGGAAGCATAATGGAAAATAAAATAATACAACTGTTTTTGTTTAGGAAAGTGTTAGGTGTTATTTGAAGTTCTCGAGGTCTTAGATAAATAATTTTTAAAAAAGAAATCGATAAGAGAAATAAGGGTTAGAGATTTTTTTAAAAAATAATAATAATATCCACCGAAAATCAAAAAAACACTTCACAAATTCCTGTAGTTTATGTTTTTTGTAAATTTGTAGTCCTAGGATGCATGTATTGGAGGAAAAGGTTGCCATCAATGGCGATACAGTTTGGGTTATATCATAATTATTTCAATTTGCCACGTGATGTCAAAGGTCTCTAAAACTTGTATCCAAAGGGACAGGTTAATCATCCACCGAATTCAGGAATTAAAGAATGCTTGATTAGTTGGAAACATGATCATTAGTGTTTAGCATGATATAGACACAAGGATATTTTGTCTTGTTCAAATTCCATGAAATGTACAATATTGGAGGGCTATGAATTTTCAAGTGCATGCATTTTCAACAAAATTGACCTCACAATTAATAAACAATCTCGATCGAGTGGTGTTAGGGTGTTAGAGTTAGAGTAGAAACTGATGTCACAATTTAATTTATAATTAACTAAAAAACTCGACTTATCATAATTTGTAAATGAATTTATAAAGAAAAAAAAAATTGGTTTTTATTTTTTGCTCATTTTTTGTCCGGTGTCTATTTTAGTACAAGAGATTAGCAAATTTACCAGACCTACGTATAGGTCCTATGAATTCAATATTGATTTTTTTTTTTTTTTTAAAAAAAAAAAAAAGTAACAAAAAATTTGTAGGAAAATAACACCAAATACATTTTAAAAAATAATAGTACTGGGAACTTGCTTGTCTTAAATAATGTATCTACTAAGAATTGTCAAAGACTAGGATATATGGCAAGTTGACAATACCTAATTAATGAGATAAGAATTATTAGAAAAAAGAATAATAAGACAAGCAAGAAATATTATAAAAATATTTTATTGTGATTTAAATTGCATTTACGTGGAGCATATCAGACATTGTAATCTAGAAGCCTAGGGAAGTTGATTTTTTTTTTTTTTTTTTTGAGGTTGATTTTGGTCGAAAGGTTTGTTTGCTCTTATCTACATCCCAGCCCAGTAGGCCCATCCGATTTGAAGGATGGAGCTGTCACAGTGTCCCACCCCATGTATTGGGCCCTACAATTAACGAGATTTGTCCTTTCAAAACGCATAACCCTCAAGACTCGGGGAAAAGCTTCCTCTCCATTTCAAGTGAAATGGAGAGGGTCATTTAAGTGTATTTGGGGCATAGTTGTTTAAAAAAATTTGTTCGAAATTTAAATGGACAATTATACCCCCTAAAAATACTAAATGAACCATTTTCATTTTAAGAGCATTTCCAATGGAAGAGCCATATTTTTATGTAAAATAGCTCTTCAAAACTCACTTTTATCTAGTTTAGTTAAGCCATTTTTAAGTGTTTCCACGTCCGATTAGCTATATTTCTAAAAAAAAGGTGGGAAAAGATTTGAGAAAAAGATAAAGCAGGAGAGAGAAACACTAAAAAATAAAATGGCTCCCTTAAAAAGTGCTGCTACATTTAACTTTTTTTTTTAGCTCTTCTAATCAAATATCTATTTTACATATATTTTTTGCTCATCCAATGTGAGAGGTTTTTTGAACATTTGAATAGCTATTCTAGATAAAAGTAACATTTGACTCTTCCATTGGGAATGCTCTAAGTAAAATAAAGAGAATCCGTTTTCCAAGACTCGAGCTCAAATTAAGAAAGTTATATTAAATGCTAAATGAACTTTGTATTTTACACTTTATGCTTTGTTTGTTTCATTGTAAAATAAATTTTGAAAGCTATTGTTTGCATTATTCTCTAGAGTGATGCAATGGAGCATCACTTTTTTTTTTTTTTTTTTTGCTGAATTCAGAAAAAAGTGGTACTCCTTGGCATTAGCCATTCTCTAACATGATAGTTAATAAAATAAAATAAGTAAATAAAATTAAAAATTATTGTAGTGAAAAGTTGATACGACAATTATCCCATTAGAAACTAAGCAATTAAGATTATAAAATAGAGAGTTGGTGTAAACATTTCTCAACTTATAATTAAGTTTAGAAACTAGGGAAATCATATCTAAAATCCTTAGGTAAACGCGCTTTTTTTAAAAACTCCCTGGGTATTTTTTTTCGGAAATTTAATCCCTGGGTCACTCGAGACTACTTAAAAACTCCTTACCGTTAATTTTTGTTAACTTCCGTTATTTGAGTTAAACGCACCGTTTTACTTAAGTCCACCTCAGTACAATTTTGTATCCTACGTGTTCACATTGGACACGTAGGATATAAAACTCACCGTTTTGGACCATCCAAAACGGTGAGTTTGGCTTAAACTTGAGGGCTTCTTTTTTGAAACCCTCAAGTTTCATACGGTCACAATACCAGCCTCCCGATACACCTCAAGCGGCAACCCACCGACGC
>NC_081545.1:13452247-13466136 GCF_901000735.1 Corylus avellana | reverse complement strand
AATTTGGTGTTTAATTTATCTGTTATTTTAATATGGGATTTAATTTGGATGAGGCATTGATAATGAAATAGTAATTTGAAGATGGTATATATATATATATATATATACTGTTCTTTATATTTAAATTTTTTTTTCCTTTAGTAGTTAGCTCAACCACATTTTGCTTTAAATAGAAGGTTTTATTATCTCATGAGCTGTCTTCTAGGATAAATTGTCTATATCCTCTTGTGATAGCTTTCCAATATGAGATTTAATCTCTCACGCTCACAAGTGTATATAATTGTATCTATATTCAACTACTTTCTTGGATTACATGCCCTCCATGCTATTGTGCATGGTAAATTTCATGTCAATCTGGTGGGATTTACTATAATCTAAAACTTATTTATTTATAAGCTTGTTTAAAATTCTTTTTAAAGAAACTTTATCTTTAACATTTCCAGATTAGACAGTTTCTAATCTCTCATTCTCTTAATATTTAGCAAACATTTGGCAAAATAGTGATCCTATGGAAAGTTATTAAGTAGTAAATGTAACTTAAACCTGCCTCTTTTACGTATATTGATGAATTTTTGCATAATTTAAGGCATTGAATAGGTTAATGGTTCTTATAGAAAGAGAAATTTTTTACATGTATTGTATGCATTTGTTGATCTTTCCACATATAACAATGAGCGAAAAGTGCACTTTACACCTATAACATGCATGTGCAAAAGTATATGTTTATTATTACTATTATGTTTTGTCCTTTTTTCCCAATTGAATGGTTGCCAACTATGTCAACCTAACTTCCAAAATCAGCTTAAGTTGGGCATCTTGAGTCCAAAACATGCATGTATAATTTTTAATGATATATATATATATATCATTAAATCATTTCATTTCATGCAATAGATAGATATTATTGTTTTTTGTGTTTTCTTGTATTGACAAATATTTTTTCTTACACTCTTTTATATTTTTTCTTACACTCGTTTATATGTTTACAGATATGGCTGTCAATATAATCATGCACCACGGTGGAACAATGACCCATACCCCATTTAACTACGTTGGTGGCGACGTCCATGAAGTGAAAGGCTATGATGTTGACTATTTTAGTATGTGGGAAGTCAAAGAGTTGGTTCGTGACTTAGGATACATGAGCGACGTTAGATGTTGGTATAATGTCGGTGATGGTCCACATAATCAAGTGATATCTTTAAATAGTGATGCAGACGTTGTAGATTTTGTAAATATTATGGATGAGTACAGAGCACAAGATGTTCATTTATACGTTGAACATATGGTGGACAGTGCTATAATAGTAGATGAGCATTTATTTCTTGAAGCTGTTGAAGGACAACATGGAGAAGGTGGTAGCGGGGTGGGTGAGATACCTAATACTGCCCAGCATGACGGAGATGGAGAAGGTGGTGGCGGGGTGGGTGAGATACCTAGGGCTCCCCGTCATGATGGAGATGCAGAAGGTGGTGCCGGGGTGGGTGAGATACCTAGGCCTCCCCTTCATGATGGAGATGGAGAAGGTGACGGGGTGGATGAAATACCCCGTGCTGAAGGTAGTATACTTATTTCTTATTTGTTAACTTAATTGTTTTTTCAAATAATATATCATGAGAGCACTTAGCCTTCCCTTCCTGAATGACTAACAATAAATTTGATTGTTTCTTTTAGGGATGGAGGACATACCTAATGCTGCACGTGAAGATGGAGATGTACAAGGACAAGGTGGAGAAGGTGGACATTCTCAATCAAAACATTTCAAAAGCCCCCGAGTTAAAACTAAAGCTGCCCGTTCTGTTACGCCATCCAAGAAACCAAGCGGGCAACCGACCACCAGCCGAGGAGGTACATAGAAATTGAAATTGAGTTGGACTCTTATGTTGTCACAATTATTTATGGTTTTTATTAGTTGATTCTTTTGTTTTAGGTTTTTTATTTTAATTTATTTGTATATATTTTTCAGTACGTAGAAGAAGAAGAAGAAGACGGGTTGCTCAACCGGTTTTACAGGACGAGGAAGACAATCAGAATGTTGGTGCGGACACCGTGTCCAAAACTGGTAAAAAAAAAAGTGGACGTGGTGGTAGGCCACGGAAGAAGAAAGTGGAAGAGGATATTGATGAAGTTATCAAGGAGTTGTTGACTGACTTCGAAGCAACCGATGGCGAGGATGAGGACCTTTTCTATGATGCTGCTGAGGTCAATAAAGAGAATGATGGGACGTCCAAATGGTGGGAAAAAGTTGACATTAACATAGGTGATAAAGGAGCCGATTTTGGGGAAGAGGAATCTGATAATGAAAGTGATGGTCTTGCAAGTTTGCAAGAAAGTGATGCTGCCGAGGTTGGAAAAAAAAGGAAGCGGTATAGACAGTTCAATCTGAAACATGACTTGAAGATTCCAGTGACGTTTGAGCTTGGGGATCAATTTGCAGATTCAAGTTCCTTCAAGATGGCACTGAAGACGCATGCTGTGCAAAAAGGGTTTGATTACAACTACAAGCACAATGACACGAGTAGGGTGAGTGCAGTCTGTAAATTAGACCATTGCTCATGGAGGATTCATGCCTCTACTGATGCTACCAAGACTTCTTTTCAAATTAAGACGTACTACCCGGTTCATATTTGTGGTAATCAGTACGAAAACTCCAGATGCGATGTTGAGTATCTTGTTCGTGCTTAAAAGAGGGACTTCAAGGATGACCCCACGTGGACACCATATGCATTGAAACAGAGGGTGAAGAGAGACCTTAACATCGATGTTCCTATTGACCGTTGCTATAGAGCGAAGAAGGAGGCATTGCATCAAGTTTTTGGTAGGCACTCTAAGCAATATCGCCTCACACGGAGATACGCAATGGCAATACTCAGTACGAACCCTGGTAGTAGTGCTTTTGTACACAGAGATGGAGTATTCTTTCAGTGGATGTATATTTGTCTTGATGCATGTAAGAAGGGGTTCAGACATGGTTGTCGGCCCATAATTTGTTTAGATGCTTGTCATCTAAAGGGGGAATATGGGGGGCAATTGTTGTGTGCCATAGGCAAGGATGGCAACGACGACATGTTCCCCATTGCAATTGCTGTGGCCGAGGCAGAGACAAGAGATTCATGGCAGTGGTTCATTGCCATTTTATTGGAGGACTTATGCGGGCCAGAAGGCGGACTTGGTTGGACTATAATGTCTGACAGACAGAAGGTATTTAGTGTAAAATACTATTTATGTTCTTATTGTGTTATTTTATTCCTTTTATTCCTTTATGTTGTTCCATATAATTTAACATAAATTTATGTGTGTAGGGGCTTGGAATTGCAGTTGAGGCTGTGTTGCCACATGCTGAGCATCGCTTTTGTGTTCGGCATCTACATGCGAACCTCAAAGCGAAAGGCTACACCGGGAAAGCTATGAAGGATGAGTTGTGGGGGGCTGCACGTGCAGCCAATGTTTATGCGTTTGACCATCACATGCAGAATATATTGTCAATGGATAAAGGTGCACACGATTACCTTAGTGGTGTACCGAAGGCATCATGGTCCAGACATGCTTTCAACTGCCAAACCAAAAGTGATATGTTATTAAACAACTTGGCTGAGAGCTTTAACGCGTGGATTAAGGAAGCTAGGATTAAGCCTATACTGACTATGCTTGAAGAAATTCGTCTGCAAATAATGGCACGCTTCCAGCAGAAAAGGAATGGAATCCGGTCGACGCACTACACAATATGCCCAAAGATCCAGAAAAAATTGGAGAGGTCAAAAAGTGGTGCAAGGGATTGTATTAGTCGGTGGCAGAATGAGTTGGAGTTTGAGATCGAGGACATATACGAGCCACAGCGTTTAGTCCGGTTAGATCATCGCACATGCACATGTGGACGATGGCAGGTGAGTGGGATCCCTTGCTCACATGCTTGTGCTGCAATTTACATGCATAAACAAAAACCAGAGGATTATTTGGATGATTATTACAAGATGGACAAGTATATGCAAGGATATGCAGCTCGAGTGTATGGCATGGAAGGTCCACAGACATGGCTAGCTGATGATCCATGCGATGAAATCCAGCCACCTATCATTAGAAGGGCTCCTGGTCGACCAAAGATTAGTAGGCGAAAAGCTGTAGATGAGCCAACTAACCCCTACAAGCTAACCCGTAGTGGATATATCGTTAAATGTGGAAATTGTGGGGGTTTAGGGCATAATTATAAAGGTTGTCATTTACCTTTGAACCCAGACCGGAAGAGGTGGAAACCGAAGAAATATAAGCCGAAAAAAAGATGCTACTCAAGCACAGGTAAAACAAATACATTTTACAACATAAGGTTCATATTCCAAAATTTGTTAACTTAATTATTATTGTACAAGTAATATAATAATTATTGTTGGTATTTGTCTGAATGTTTGGTTAAATTATTGTAGGGATCACAAGCTCAACCCCACTCAGAAGCAGAAGCCCACGGATCATCACAGCCAAGTGTACGTACACGTAGGGCTACTCAGTCACAGGTAAAATTCAAGTTTTTTTTTTTATTAAGAAAACTCTTATTTCCCGATGATTCCATAGCTGCTCACTAATATATGAAAGTTTGCTAAAATTGGTGGTGGGTACTATTCACAATTCTGGTTGAGATTATGGTATATTTCAATTAAATTAAGCTCGAATTTGGGTTAGTGTGAAGTGCATTCAATAAGCTGCTTTGAGCTGCAGCATTGTAAAGTAAATTAAACCAATGCTGCTTTGAACTGCAGCATTGGTTTAATTTTTTACTCGACAGTGATGGAAAAGGCATCGGATGCTTTGGAGTTTGCAGGCCGGACTTTAAGATAATTTCCTGGGTATGTGGCGACCAATGGATTGTCCTAAGTCATCACCATACAAGTGTCCCACATCATTAATTCCCAATATTGTCACCAAGTTCTTCAATTCTACGGCTGTCAAAAAAATTAAAAATATATATATTACTTGTCATTCTAAAATGAGGAAAAACCAAAAGGTATAACTTAATATTGGTTTGTCCTGTTGTTGGCTTGTAACTTTTAATTTTGCTCTGCATCTCCAGCAATAATCCTTGTTATCAAAAAAAGCTAACTTTACTATAATAGAAACTGGTTATTGAGATGTGATTTTGTCTTTGCTTATGTAATGGATGAACTCAGTATAGCTATTTAGGATAAGGTCCGATGGTGTATGCATTTTTTCAGAAAACATTGATGATACTATAATAGAAGCTAACTCTACTTATCAAAAAAATATAATCAATAAGTAATGGGAGCTAACTCTAAGCTGGAAGTTTGGGAGGGTGCTTTAAGTTTAAGGTTAAGGAGGGTGCTTTAATCTTTGATTTCTATTAGAAAATTGTCTATTTAAAGAAGTGTTTGTAGAAGTAATATAATAATTATTTGGAAATGCTTCATAATCTTTTCCTTTTTTTTTAACGCATTTTTTGGATCCCAACATGAACGACAGGCAGAGGTAGAAGCCCCCGGGTCATCACAGCCAAGTGTACGTACACGTAGGGCTACTCAGTCACAGGTAAAATCCAAGTTTTTTTGTGATTAAGAAAACTCTTATTTCACGATCATTCCCCCCCCCTTTTTTTTTTTTAAACGCATTTTTTGGATCCCAACATGAACGACAGGCAGAGGTAGAAGCCCCCGGGTCATCACAGCCAAGTGTACGTACACGTAGGGCTACTCAGTCACAGGTAAAATTCAAGTTTTTTTTTTTTTTTATTAAGAAAACTCTTATTTACCGATGATTCCATAGCTGCCCCCTAGTATCTAAAAGTTTGCTGAAATTGGTGTTGTAATTTAGTAAATTAGTCTGCGGTTTTTTTTTGCACTTAAAAAACTCATATACTTGTGCTTAATTTGTAATATTCACAATGATTTCCGGTTTTTTTTTTTTTATATGTTGGTATTTGTCTTAATTATTATTTTTGTTAACGCATTCTTTGAATCCCAACATGAACCACAGGCGGAAGCAGCAGCGGAATCATCACATCATGGTAGTACACGTAGGGCTACACGTGTACTAAGAAGCCGAGGAAGTGGTGCCACACAATGATCACATTTATCACTTACAAGATCTCTTCATTTTGCCTTTTTCCCGTATACCTATTTCATAATCAAGTGATATGTCGGCTTTTTTTGTTTTATGTTTGTAATATAAAAAACAATTGGGGGATTCATTTTGGGACTTTATGTGCTTGTAAAATTCAATGTTGTTCATGAAGCATTAAACGTGCACTGTTGTATATTGAATTATATTTTGGAATTTCGTCATGGCAATTACCAATTCCAGATTGTATTAGTGGACGGATAAAATTAATTCTGTCTGCAAATTCTACTGTAGGGTTCAATATTTCAGACTTAAGAGCAACATACAAATAATCATAAATCGCCGCATACAAATAAAACTAATGCATGGAAATAGTTGTTCCAAAAAAGTAATCAGCCAACCTGATAATTACGAACAATCTGGATTTTTACATAATTGTTACATAGAAGCCATAACCATATATCCACGTGGACAACATAGCTCAGTAAACAATATCCTTGACAACAACAAAATAGATAGTCTATTCCACTGATAATAATCTAATTGCCTCATTCCCATGCCTCAATGCCCCATCAACCTTAGACAAATCAACAGTACACAAATCACCAACAAAAAAACCAACAAATATGTTTGGATCTTTAGTTGTCCCCTAAGTAATGACACTTCACATTTCAGGGAATGAACTTGTTTATACAACGCAGGTAGGACCTCCCTTCCGCGAGCACAAGTTTCTTCGTCATACCATTGGAAAAAACGACATTGGCCAACTTTCTGTAATTACACAAAAAAATCTGATAATTACGAACAAGTACGAAGTAATAACTATTTGTTAAAACCAAATTATCCAAATTCAAATACCTTTTTACGGTCATACATAGCACACCCATAGAATCGCCTCCCAGGATTTTTTATAGTAGTGGATGTTATAATTGGGCTTGTAAGTCCGCACCTACACTGCACAGGTTCCATATCCTCTTTCACCGATGATGTTATAGATGCCGACGACATTGACTGTTCATTTTATAGTAAAACCCACAATTATTAGAAGTAATCACAGTTCCCTAATGGGTTTCACTAAATAAAATTCACAAACCTTTTTCATCTTCCCATCGTAGAATTCGCTTTCATTGTATCCTATCCCGAAATCTTTCTTCCTCCTGTTCATCTTATAATATGAACCTAACAATATATAACTGACATGTGAGAGAATAATCAAGATCATAAAAGAAAAATAAAATCAAGCTTCCCAAAAAATTATTCTCACTTCAATTTGTAATCTAAACAATACTGGGAAAAAAAATGTACCATAAACCCTAAACAAAAGATAATCACATTGTTTAAAATGTGATTCCCCTGCAGAAATAGTACTGCTCAATTTGTAATCTAAACAATACTAAGTTGTTAGTGTAGTAGCTGGAGATGGTATATGAGCATAGGCGGCTCCCTACAAACATGCAAATATGCAGTGTAATCAAACATGCAATAAAAAGAAATTAGCCGTAACATCCAACCACGTATATAATACTGCTCAATTGTAGAATGATGAAACTTCCCTAAAAAAATTTACGAAGTCATCAAAACCCAACCAACCACAATCTATCATATCCCAACAATAATACCACTTTTTTCTCCATTGAAAAATACTTTTCTTCCAAATGTTAATACTAATATGATTAACATTTCTTCCAGTAATTGACCTTTCTTCTTATCAACTAAAAATGTGGCAAAAATATTGGAGGACCTAAAAACAAATACATGCATAGAAAAGTATGGCATGAACTATTAGGTAAAAAAAAAAAAAAACCAAAATTTCAAAAAATACTGCTCAATTGTAGCATGATGATGCTGGCGTAAACTATGCACAAAGAATTCCTATTTTCATGTCCTCGACAATCCACCATTTGAGTAGAGAAGCAAAAAAATCAAATAAATAGTTATACAGATGAAAAAATCCCCCTTGACCAACTTGCCAGTTCACACGAAAAAACAACTGTCTCATTCCAGGACCACAACCAAGGTGGACCACACCCACTGCCAATCAACAATAATATTGGCTCAAAATCGCAATATTCGACAGATGTTGGACAAACAACAGGTTGGGGATGAGGTTTCAACCAAAAGCTTCCAACACAACAAAAAAATTCAAAAAACAACTATTAAAGGCTTCCATTTCAGTCAATCAACAAAACCCACAAAGAAATTTCGGAAAATACCTTCGTCGAAACCAGATTTTTCCGATTCAAAATATTGTGATTTGAACGAAACCTAGCCTGAAAAGTGACGCCGGAATGGGTGATTTAACCGGTGGGTACTGTCGCCGGTGGCCTCTGTCGCTGGTGGTTCTGTCTTCGGTGGGTTCTGTCGCCGGCGGGGTCTGCGTCGGTGGCGTCTGCGTCGGTGGGTTGCCGCTTGAGGTGTATCGGAAGGCTTGTATTTTGACCGTATAAAACTTGAGAGTTTCAAAGAAGAAGGCCTCAATTTTAAGCCAAACTCACCGTTTTGGATGGTCCAAAACGGTGAGTTTTATATCCTACGTGTCCAATGTGAACACGTAGGATACAAAATTCTACTGAGGTGGACTTAAGTAAAACGGTGCGTTTAACTCAAATAACGGAAGTTAACAAAAATTAACGGTAAGGAGTTTTTAAGTAGTCTCGAGTGACCCAGGGATTAAATTTCCGAAAAAAAATACTCAGGGAGTTTTTAAAAAAAGCGCGTTTACCTAAGGATTTTAGATATGATTTCCCTAGAAACTAATACAATAGCACTTTCATAGCTCAGTTGGTTAGGGCACCCGTTTAGTAAGCGTGGGGTCGGATTTTTTTTTTCCAGAATACAAATTACTATAGGAAAACGAAGACCAATGACTTTTCACCTGAAAAAATTTAAAATTCTCTTTTTCTTCTTTCTTTTTAATTTTCTATTTATAATTTTAAAATATCGTTTTCTTTATTATTTTTATAAAATTGAGAAAATATATAAAATTTTTTTTTTTTTTAAAAAAAAGACTCCAAAATATACACCTAGAGTGGGTGAATATGTGTTTAACAAAAACTAATACGAAATTAAAAATAAGAAGCATGCAACAATCAATCACCAAAATATGTAAAACAATAAATCATAAAGGCACAAATATTTTAGTGACGAAGAATAAATTTTTTAGAAAACTCTCTAAAAGTAAAACCCTTTGAGCAACTAACCCATCAAAAAAAAAAAAAAAAAAAAAAAAAAATTTGGCATTGACCAGTTTGATAAGATTACTGGCAATTACCCCAATATAGCTAACGAGTAGCTAACTGGAAAACCGCCTCCTCTGAGCATCATGAGAGTTAATACATACAAAAAGTGAGATGAATTTCAGAAATCTAATGGAAATTATTCTCAAAATTTAGACACTATGCAACTAATAGAAATAATGAGCTGATCAAACATGGTAACAATGTGAAGATTTCTATCTTAAACTATGTAGTTATTACATCTTGTAGGAAACCTCTTCCTATGGCCTAGTCACCCGCATCCAATACACTTCCCATTTAGTAATAGCACAAGCTTAAACATTGTCCGGTAGTGACCATCTCTTTTTTCAATGAATGTGATCACAACTATTTCTACATGGATAAGTTGAGCACAAAATTGACATAGTGAAAACAATTTCTTTTGGAATATCATCTTTTGTTTTCTTGTTTCACTCTTTTTCTCCTTGAGGTGCTTAAAACAATTAGGGGAATGTTGGAATTTTTAGGTTGTAAGTTCAACTAGCATATGGTCAATTTGATAGATACAACTAGTCAATCTTCTTTATATGGTTGCCTATCAGAACTCACCTTTAAAGCAAAAAACAAATTCAATATAAACTTAAATGTGCACAAGAGTTCAAGCATAGGTCAATTGTACTACATGAGAATAAGCTTAGATAATAACAAAACGAGTCTATTAGAACAAATATTTATCTCATGCATAGTAAGAACAATCTAAGAAACAAGGAATTGAATTCATGAAGTACATGAGAGATGAATGGACTATCAAGGTTAAGGTTGTAAATGAACAAAGCTACCAATGAGCTTGCTCAGGATCGGCTCGATAAAGCTCAGCTTGTGCTCGACTCGGTTATTAAATGAGCCGTTCGTAAACATAAAACTACACTTAATTATTAAACGATATATACCCGTATAAAACTCAGCTTGCTCGTTTAAAGTTCGTGAACATACTTGTATAAGGGTTCGGCTCGCTTATTAGCATGACTCGTATATATTTATATATTTACATATTAATTCATAAATATATGTATATATATTAATTGATAAAAATAACTTATATAGTATATAATTTAATAATAAAAGTTAATCATATGGTCATATCTTAAATGATAACCATTAAGTATCTAATGCTAATTGAATCATCAATTTGAATCGTTATTGATATGATTGAATGGAAACTTATTATACTTAATTGTATCATTAATAAAAAAAAAATTATTTTGTTTCTTTGATTTTTTTTTTTTATACTACAAAATTTAAATAATCTGATACAAGTCGAGCTCGAGCTCGAGTATTGGGCTCAAGCTTAGCAAAAATTTCCAAGCTTGAGCTTGGATAGGGTACCAACCCTGGCAAGCCAAGCTTGGACATGAAATGGGGCTCATGTTAAGCTCGAGTTCGACGCAAAATTCAATGAGCTAAGCTTGAACAAGCACTACTCGCTCAAGCTCGACTTATGTTAGAAAAAGACCAACAAAAAAAAAATGTAGGAAATATAATAGTTGATATATTGAATTTGAACTCTACATAAGTTAATAATGAATTCCACAAATCTAATAGTTGATCTATTGAATTTGAAGGAAATATGAGAGAAATATGGACAAATTATTGACACCAATAATTTCTCTTTTATAAAAGAAAACAAAAAAGAAACTAACATTTATTTCTTTCACCTGATTTTTATAAAACAGTATCCACTTAAGGCCCCAAAAACACTAAGAGTTCACTTAACATTTCACATGGAAGAAGAAACAAATTAGAAAAAAAGGGAAATATTCTTTTTGTTTTTGTGAAAGATCGTACTAATTATAGGTCCTATACCATATCATTACACGATCAAATGTATGAGTTCTCTTGATTTGAAATATCGACTATAAAAAGTTATAAATTTGAATATTTTATTTATCCTAAATTTTATATATAAATAGGATTATTACAAATAGGGGTGGGCAGATTAATCGTTTACTACCTACGGATTGCAACAGAACCAACACAAACTGCCTACCACTAGAAGTCAATCGGTAATCGGTTAAAGATTTTTATAACGAAGTCAGTTCGATTCTGTTAATCGATATAATTATTTTTTTTTATTAGTTAACCGATTAACCGATAAATTTTTTTTTTTTGTAGAACATATGTATGGTGGACTCTTATTGTGTTAATTAATGGGCCCATTTAAATTTATTTTTTGTCCAATAAGCTATTTTAGCCCAAAAAAGCAATTTGATCCCCAAAACAATCAGTTTTTAGCCGAATTCAAAAAACTCATGGTTAAAAAAAGGAGAAAGTCTTCTATCACGTCTGGCCGCAAAAGGCCACTTTTACAGCAACCAATAGAATAGGTACACGTTAGCTAGATACACTTGA
Organism: Corylus avellana; assembly: GCF_901000735.1. Taxonomy (NCBI): domain Eukaryota; kingdom Viridiplantae; phylum Streptophyta; class Magnoliopsida; order Fagales; family Betulaceae; genus Corylus; species Corylus avellana. The sequence goes on along the minus strand of NC_081545.1, from coordinate 13,454,452 downwards.
TTTTTTTTTTTTTTTTTTTGACATGCCCACACAAGGGAAGGAGGAGGGGGGATTCGAACTAGTGAGCTTCACTTCATGAGGCGTGGTTTACAGTCGATTGAGCTATCCCTTAGAGACAGCTAGATACACTTAAAAAAATATGAACAAAAACAATGGATCTTTAAATTCAAAGAAAAAAAAAAAACCATTTTTTTATCTTATTCATCCCTAACACAATGTAAAGACATGCCCCTACCCAACACCAAATCCCTACTACCACTGCCCAATGCCCATTAGCCATCGACCCTGCCCAACACCACCGTATTTTGGGTTGCAAATCTTTGTCGATTTGTTTGTTGGTTTGTTCCTTCCAGCAAGGTGAGGTTATATATATATATATTTTCCAGTTAGCATGTTTGGTTTGTTCCACTGCCCAAGCTTTGTTTTTACAATTTTTGTTGAACCATTTCCAAGCTCTCCCAAAATCTTACATCTAGAAATAAGAAACACAACATTAGCTTGTAGATATTATAATCATACTTGTTGATGACAGTTTTCTTTTGGGCTTTAAACCTACGAGTTTACTAGGATTTCTAGGTCATTTCTAAGCCTATAAATAGACCTATAAGCCTCACAAATTAAACACACAATTTAGAGAGGAAGCTCTAGGAGAAGGATTGACGGCTCTTCAAGGAAGCGTTTTTTTGGGTTTATTCTTTTCCTTTTTATTTTATTATGAAGATGATTAGCATCAAACTTATATGTAACTAAATACTTTAGTAGGGTTAGATTTAAGCCTTAATCATGTCTCTTTAATATTTCAATATTGATGCTTTTATGATAATCATATTGTGATGCTTAATTTGATTATTTCCTGCTTTATTGAATTCCTCATATGAATGTGTGTGGCCAATATATGCATGTGGTATGGATTAGTTATTTAAGTCAATTTGGATGATTGAGTCTTGGGCTTAGTAGAGTAACAAAAGATATTCTTACAGATTCTTGAGGTAATCAACATGGGGAACCAGGAGTATACACCCATGCCCTAGGCCTCGTGTGTTTGTCGATTTTCGTTGAATTTATGCTTTCTTAAGGAACAACTTGGTATACATCCATGCTAAATCCTTTGAAAAAGAAAAGAATTAGAGTATACGCTCATGCCTAATTCGTTGATTAGGGAAATCAATAGCTTAAGGAGTATACACCCATGCCTTTAAGTTGGCAAACATTAAGTAATCTCAATATGATAGGAACATTGGCATATTGTTATATTATTTGAGTATGATTAGTGGTGGATATCAAAACCCTACTAAAGTATTTAGTTATACATAAGTTTGATGCTAATCATCTTCATAATAAAATAAAAAGGAAAAGAATAAACCCGAAAAAATGCTTCAGTCCCGAAGGCTAAAGCGTAAGGGGTTTCTTCGATTGGCATCTTCTTTGTGGTTCGGTACACCCAAAGAACTTCAGGGAGATCCTCAGCCTAGTCTCCCTTGCGCTCACCAAGTTTTTTCTTCAAAATTTTGAAGATGGCTGATAAGTGCCAAATATTGCATATTTGGACCCCTTTATTTACATTAGTTAATCCTTTAGCTGTGTCGTTATTTAATATTTTGTGTTAGTTTTGTGTTTTTAGTGTTTTGTAGGTCATTGAAGAAAAACTGCAGCTTTAAAGTGAAAAATGCGAAGTTTGGAAGAAAGCATACTTTGAGAAGACCTAGATTGTGTGGTTAAGTCTAACCAAATCCAAGAAAAGGTTAAATCAGATTCAAGTTCAGATTGAATAAGATTTTGGATCGGATTCAAATTTAGATTCTGCACATGTCTTAGTATTTTGACCATAACTCTCCGCTCAAATATCGGATTGTAGTGATTCAAACGGAATTGGAAAGCTATCTCAAAATACTACAATTTGTTGTGAAATAGGATTTTCGTAATTCGTACAGTTACTATGTCAAAATCGCCCCACAATTAAAGGACACAAATCTGGACGAATCCTATTCCGATTTTAGACTTCTATTTTGACTGGGAGACAGACTTCCGAATTATCTAGGTTTACTTGGGCTTCTAGGACTTCCCTAAGCCTATAAATAGACTTCTTTGCATTCAAGAAAAGACACACAATCCCAGAGAGCAAAATTCTTTTGTTTAGTTTTTCTTTAGGTTTAGGTTTAGGTTTAGATTTTATTTTTATGTGGAGTTAAATTTCCAACTAAGGTT